>NW_023646857.1:0-7484 GCF_015228065.2 Penaeus monodon
GATAAATACAGTGCTACCTTCTTCGAATATATAGCCGAACCATGGTGATCGTACCGTAATGAATCACTTGCTCACAACAGCGGCTGGCGTCCGACTGCCCTCCAACCATCACAGACAGCTGTGTGGACACCTACGCGGGCATATTCTGCAGACTTTGCCCTGCCAGGTACAGCCTGCCAGGCACAGCTCGACCGTGTGGACGTAGCTTTAGAACACATTTGGAAGGTAAAAACCGAAGTTAGTGTTAGAATGTTACGTGGTGGTCAGTTTTGCTTTATGGGTGTGATACTTGGACAGTCAATGAAAATATGAAAAAGATTAAAATCATAGAAATTGTGGTTCCTCAGAAGAATGCTCAGGATTTCATGGACAAAGTTACTAATGAAGTTTTAAGAAGAGCAGGAGTTAAAAGAACCTTGATGAAAGTTATCAGAAAGACAGATGCAATTTTTAGGACACGTAATGAGATGTAAACGATTGGAAAAACTTAGTGTTAACAGGAAAGATAGAAGGGAAGAGAAGCTGGGGTAGACAAAGGCAGAAGTTCATCACCAGCTGAACAAAGATCTCAATATGGGCAGAAGTGACTTACTGCTAAGTTGTCAACAGACAGAACGGGATGGAAAACCATGATCGCCAACGCCCTGAAAGGACAAGGCACTTGAAGACGACTTTACCATATTCCTGATGTCTGGTACTTTTTTTTTTTTTTTTTTAGAGGGGGGGGGGTGACCATTTACCATTCTGGAAATCCAAACATTGATTTACTGAACCAAAAGATTTGCCCCAAAGCCCCACCCTATCACTGTTTTGTATATACTGAAGAAAGCCGAAAGTTTTAAGTAAAAAATCTTCCCCCATCAGCTCCCCCTCATAACCCTTTACACTACCATACTGGCCCTCTAGTACTGTTTCTAGACCCTTTGCAATGCTTACTCTACCATAGGCGGCGTATGACCTTTGATGTCATTAGCACTTCCTCTACCAGGGGCTGTTTTTGAATACGCTGCTAAATGACCTTAGATGTTGATGCGCAGAAATTTTCAATGAATAATTTATAGGGATAAGTCTCAACAGATTGGTCTTTGTACATTACTTTATCACCCTGCTTGGTCCTTCAGCTTGGCTTCATATCAGGCAATGGGGTTGGAGTTTCTTAAGATGATGGTGGTCATTCTCTGTAAGAGTTTGGTGTAACAATTTCCTATTGTTTGTCTGCCATCTGCAATTGAAAGGAGCTTTATGGTAAAAGGTACTTTTACAGCTAGTACAACACCCTCTCCAGCTGCCTACCAGCTTGAACATTGCTCTTTACTTAGCATTCTACTGACCGGAGAAGGGCCAGTTTTTCCTCATGATTGTTACAAGCTGCCGATAAAGAGCTGGTACACTATATCCTAATGTTTTGTTAGTTACCAATAAAATGACCTAGGAAATTCGCTAAGCCGATAATGTAAATCGAAAAGGCGAGACCAATGCCCTTAATGGAAGGGTTTCTAGTTTGTGTGACTCTCAATCCCTTATTCATTGTCATGGGGGGGGTGGGTTTGGGGATGGAGACTGAGGCCCAATGCCCCTTGGCACCTCAGCCCTCGCCCTCACTAATTTTTACTCTTTTCTTTTTCCCCATCTACTGGCACTGTATCAGTCCTGATTGGCCTCCGGTAGCCATGAACACAGTATTCCATTTAGGTGCGTTTACACGATCGAACTATGTTCGACGGACAAAAACGTTAACAAATAGAGTGGAAACGAAAAGGCTCGCTGATGATGTCAGAAGCGAGCACCAAGTGGTGTACCCGGACACTGTCCGTGTTCGCAGCATCGAAACGACACACACTGACTTAAATGGCTGAGTTACCAACAGACATCACCTTCGAACATTGTCCACCGGTCTATGCCCGGTGAGCAGATTCGAAACGGGGTAAACACCCTGATCTGGTACCACTGCTTGTTGCCAGATCCGCTTCCATCGTTTCACTGCTTATGACGTCATCCTGCTTCTCCTGTGATATGGTAACGATTTTGTCCGTCGAACATAGTTCGATCGTGTAAACGCACCTTTAGTTAATCGCGCTGCCTTTACCCCCTGTGTGTTTCTTTCCCCGTTTATTTCAGACTTGCAATAACCAATACATATATATTTTTTTTTTATCCTTATTCTTATTAGGGACATTAAAGCCTGCCCCTTCATTAACTACTTATCTCACGGCTCCGACCAATGATACTAATATACCCTTCTCATTGTTTGGTGTCAATTCTATCAGTTCCAAATAATCCACCCAGGTCATTACTCACCTTCAGAATATACCCTTTTCCCTCTCCCAACATCATCCACTCCATCTACTGCAGTCTTTCAACATTAAAAAAAAAACTTCGAATCTTGGACTCTTTCCCATATATCCTGGGGCTCAGAGCTTGAACTCTCCTCCATCTTCATGTTACCTTGATCCTATCCACTCTTGATTACGAATGCCATATCTACTCTGCCTAAACCTCCCTCCTTGCTCATTGTGATGCAATCCACCACTGCCGTCTTCGTTAAACCCTTGGCGTCTTCCGCTCCTCTCCAGGTGAGAGCCTGTATACTGAATTAGGCATGCCAGCTCTCTCGATGCTGTATCCTTCTCTCTCTCTCTCCGACGCTATGCTCGCTTCCATCAACTTTCCCTCGCCAAACTCTCCCACGTTTCCCTACTTCTTACCTTTGCTTTACTCCATGTTTACCTTTTTCCTTTCTCCATTTGTATTGATAGTCTCTTCTCCCATTCCCCTTTTCCCCACCTCCGACCTCTTTAGTTTTCTGTTCATTCACTCCTCCTGATTTACCTCTGTATTTGCTCTGTTTTCCCTGACCCAACCAAAATCAGATATCCCCCTTTTCTGTTCTTCTAACCCATTTCCTTTTCAAGTCTCCATTTATTCCTCCAGTATTCATGTTACACTGATGGCTCCAAATCCACCTCAGGTTTTGCAGTAACCATCCGAACTCGCACTTTCAAATACTCTCTGCCTCTTAAATCCAGTGTCTTTACTACAGAACTGTGCACACTACTTTTTGCCTTAAAACACCACTCCTATGGAATTGACCCTCTTTCACTTCCACAAATCCTGTTGTCCTGTCCATTTATTTTTGCTTTTAACCATTAGCCATTAACCATTACGGTACAGTCTTATTAACTGTCTACCCACTCCCCCTTATTACTACTCTTCATCCTTATTGTCCCCCTCCACAGTACCACCTCTCTCCATACCACCCATATTCCACCCTCTTCCTTCTACTGCTTCCACCTCTGGGAAACCTTTTGAGTGCCCTCTTTGGCCAAGCCAAATGGGGTTGGTTATTTGTGATTCCTCCAACAGCCCCATACTCTGACAATACCTTCCTCTTCCAACAGTTTCCTTTAGCAGTCGTTCCGATCGTTCACGCCTTGTCACAGTTACATCCGAGTCCCAGATTGCACTATCCACCCAGATTGACCTCGCTGGCAAACTTGTGCCTGCCCAACCTCACTCCTCTTAATACGTGTACTTAATACTTCTCGCTTGCTTTGTCTACAATAATAGTTAAAAAAAAAAAAGGTAACACCGGCACTCTCCGTGGAAAGGAACTGGGGACCCTACCACGTACTCACTCCAAGAGCATCACAACATGAAAAACTACAATTAAGTATCATGCTGTGACCACGGCGGCTCAGACATGAACCTACCGTTAAAGGAAGGAAGTACAGTGCTACATAATTCTTCCTATAACATAATTCTTACACCAATATTGCCAAGCTTGCCTCCCACAGACATGACCTCCTCCCTGAAGTTATATTGGTTGAGTATCCTGCCCTATCCGACCATATCGACACGTGTTTGGCCACCCAGCCCAACACAGTCGCTACATAGCCCTCTGCCCTCTGTGTGCCCAACCTGGTCATGATCATTCAAATTGTTCTGCTCATTCACGCACATATAACAATCCCATAATGAATTTCATGGGAGCTGCTCTGCCTACAAGCTTGAATCGGAGGTACCAGTTCTCAGATTCAAACTAGGCCTCACTCTACATGAGGCCAACAGGAAGCACGCAGACATCTTTTTCATTCTACCTACTCCAAAAACTGTCCTTTCGCTCCCCTCTCCTCCCACTTTTCTCAAGATGTCTCGGCATCTCCCCCAGTATCTTTTCTCTATACCCTGAATCATCCTACCTGTACTCCTCCTATCCCCCAGTCAATTCCTCTTCCAGCCTAAATCCAGGTATTTCCACTCTACCACTTCCCTGATGTCTATCCCTTCTCATTCCAATGTCACACTAGACAATCTAAACATTCCACTCCACCTTTTTTCCTACCACATCCAGTCCCACAGCTGTCTATCCCCTTTCTCCTGACAAGAAAACCTTTATTTCTCAGACCTCCTCACCCAGCTCCCTCCGAAACTCTTCCCAACATGACCCAAAAGAACGCTCCACTCCCTCATTCACCTTCCAATCCCTTTATTCCTATTCGCTCTACATTCACAATATTTGCCAATATCCATCCTCCTCCTCAAGTTCCTCCTACCCCTCTTCTTCCCACTCTCCCCCAAAGTACCCCATCCTCTCCGTCTCCATGTGCACCACCATTGCCTTTTCCTTCCCCTTTATCTTTACCACTCCCACCTGGATACTCATATGACTCCCTTATGTCGCAACAATAACGTCCACCTGGATACTCATATGACTCCCTTATGTCGCAACAATAACTTCTCCAGATCCCTCCCCTCCTAACATCCTTTGCCACCTTCCCCTGTTCCTTTATCTCATTATTTGGATTCTTCTGCTTCCCCAACTACCATTTCTGCCCATATTCCCCGTTCATTATATCGTAATGGCTTTTTTTTTTTCTCATACATTGTTGCTCTTCCTTCTTCAGACACATGAATGTTCTCCTTTTGGTCTAATCACCCAATATCTTTGCCCCTTCCCCTTTTACAAGTCCCCGCCGTGTTCCATTTGCTTCTCCCTCTTTACCCTTTTCACGGTCATACTGTCCCACAGTGCTCGGCAGCCTTTGATATCTAACATATTGTCCTAATCGTTGACTCCTTTTTACCCTTTTCCTTCACATTACTTTGTCTTAGTGCTATCTGACCATTGATGTTTAGCACATGTATTTGTTTTAACAATACATTTAACTATACAATGACCATACTAGGAATCCATAAACATTATCTTAAGAACAAAAAAAAATTCTTTACTTGGGGGCTTTGCCCCCAAGCTTCTCCCTATCACTGTATTTTGAATGCGGCACTGATGACCTTCAGATGTTGACACAGCAGAACATTTTCAATAAATAAATAATAAGTGTTGGAAGGGACAATTTCTGGTTCTAAATTAGATTGGCCCTGTAATCTATGACATACTGGACCTGCAGCAGTCTCATCTTGCTATACATGTCCATGCAAATCAGCTTAGGCCATATGTTACTGCATTAAAGACTTGACTTTGTAGAGGAGAGTAACTAGTTATCTTATCCTGTCATGACATTGATGCACAAGATGCAAGTGGGCCTTTACAAAAGGTAAGAACGCCAGCACATACCCCAGAACATAGCATTTCCCTGCAGTGTGAAAGGTGTGCGTGCATGGGTAATTGTGAATGTGCAAATTCTTGGTTGTGTGGATGTGTACTTTTTTCTCTTCTACACACTTTAATTGTAAACACCTTGTCTTGCTTACTTTGAATCATTTTAAATGATTGACCCTTTACTTCTACTTTTGTGATTAATTTCCTTTCTCTTAAAGATTCTTGTACAGGTCACTCAGTGAATTCATGCTCATTTCATCTAACTCAAAATATGAAGATGTGTACTGATCAACTTATTTCTTTTACAGCATGGCAAAATATTCAAAATTATGAATTGGCCATTTCCAGAAAGGTGGTGTGTGTCAGAAGTGTCTCGAGCCACTCCTCTCAACTTCAAAATTTCTGCCTCTGGAAGGAACAACAGAGGACCCTCAAGGCCGCCTGGTTCAGAATGTAAACAAACTAATTGTAAAAACACCATGTGAAAATGGTATATACTTTTGTTTTGTTTGGTATACTTCATTTTTTGTCTTAACATTAACCCACAAAAGCCGGGTGTCACACCCGGTGTCATCATGCGCATGGCCGCATCCACCCTTCGCTTCCAGCCACGAGGATCCCTCGAGGCGAGTCTCCAGGCAGGCACACGGCCCATCTCTAATTCCTGCCCAAAGCCATGATCTCCTAGGTCGTCCCACAGGTCTCCTCCACCCAAGGTTGTCTCGCAGAGAGACAACCTTGGTGGGCAGGGTCGTCCACAGGGAGACGAGCTAGGTGGCCATATAGCCTGAGTTGGCGATCCCGGATTTGCAAGTAACAGGTCTCATGCCAGTCTCACGGTGTAACCGCCGGTTGGACATGTGGTCCTGCCAACTGTACCCCATGATCCGGCGAAGGGACTTGTTTACAAAAAGGCATCAAGGCGAGACTCCAAGGCACTGGATAGCGTCCAGGTTTCGCTTCCATAGAGCAAAAACTGGCAGTATCAATGCCTTGAAGACACGCAGCTTGGTCCTTCAGCATAGGTACCGACATCTCCAAATGCTCTTGTTGATCGAGTTCATGGCTTCTGTTGCCAGACCAATCCGTCTATTGACTTCTTGGTCTGACAGCCAGAGATATGGACTACGCTACCAAGGTATGTAAAACTCTCTCTAACTTCAACGTCCTCGCCGCAAGCAGAGTGTGTGTGCGTGTATGGATTTCACTGAGTGTGTGTGCGTGTATGGATTTCACTGAGTGTGTGGGCGTGTATGGATTTCACTGAGGTGTGTGCGGTATGGATTTCACTGAGTGTGTGTGCGTGTATGGTATTTCACTGAGTGTGTGTGCGTGTATGGATTTCACTGAGTGTGTGTGCGTGTATGGATTTCACTGAGTGTGTGTGGCGTGTATGGATTTCACTGAGTGTGTGTGCGTGTATGGATTTCACTGAGTGTGTGTGCGTGTATGGATTTCACTGAGTGTGTTGGTGTGTGTTTGTATGGGATTTCATGTGTGTGTATGTTGTGTGTGTGTTGTATGGATTTATTCACTGTGTGTGTGTGTGTGTGTGTGTGTATGGATTTCACTGTGTGTGTGTGTGTTGTGTGTGGTATGGATTTCACTTGTGTGTGTGGTGTGTGTGTGTGTGTGTATGGATTTCACTGTGTTGTGTGTGTGTGTGTGTATGGATTTCACTGTGTGTGTGTGTGTGTGTGTGTGTATGGATTTCACTGTGTGTGTGTGTGTGTGTGTGTATGGTTCACTGTGTGGTGTGTTGTGGTGTGATGGATTTCACTGTGTGTGTGTGTGGTTATGTTAGTGGTTTCAGCTGTGTGTGATGATTAGTGTGTGTGTGTATGGATTTCACTGTGTGTGTTGAGGATTTCCTGTGGGTGTGATATGGTGTTGTGTGTGTGTTGTATGTTTCACTGTGTGTTTTGTG
>NW_023646858.1:0-7484 GCF_015228065.2 Penaeus monodon
ATTAATAAAGCCCCGATTGAAATTTTTGAAATTTTTTTTTAATTGAATATTTTAATTTTTTTGGGGTTCTGTTTTTTTAACGGGGTTTTTTTTTTTTTTTTTTTTTGGGTTTTGAATTTTAAAGGAGTTTCTATTGATGGGTGGGTACAAAAACACGGGGTTGGGGGCCATTTGGTGCGACCCAGGCGGTCCCCGGTTTCCTTTCAAGAACTTAAAAAAACTGAAATGTTGGAAAAATGTGAAGGTTTTTGGGGGTGGGGGGGAATTTTTTTAAAGAAAGTTTGGTAGCAGGAGGGGGGGAGGTAAAAAAAAAAAAAAAAAAAAAAAAAAAAAAAAAAAAACGGACCAGAAACGCCCTAAAAAGACTCAAAGACGACCTGTTTACGACCCCCAGAGAGACTCACGGCTAACGCTAAAGGGGAACATTTAAAGAAAACTGAGTGGTGACGACCCCCCAAGACGAGACCCCGGCAAAGCTAAAAGGAACCTCTAAAAAAGACCGACGCTTGGGATGAGACCCTCAAGACGACGACACGGCTAACGCAAAAAGGAAAACTCAAAGAAAACGACGCTGGGGAAACGACCCCAAACCCCACGATAAACGTAACGAAAAAGAACCCTAAAAAAAGACTGACGCCTGGGATGACGACCCCCAAGCGACGACTCAGGGCTAACGCTAAAAGGAAACACTCTAAGAAAGCCCCGACGCATGAGGGATGACGCCCCCCAAGCACGACTCACGGCTAACGCAAAAAGGAAACTTAAAAAAAGACCCATGGGATGACACCCCCAAGCGACGACTCCGGCAAACGCTAAAAGGAACACTCAAAGAAAGACTGACGGGATGGACCCCCCAAGATGCCCCAGGAGACTAGGACCAAAAAAAAGGAAAATTGGGTTTAAAGTTGGAAAAAATACAGGAATTAATTAGGAATTAATTCAGGTTAATTTAAAAAAAAAAAATTTATTTAGGGGAAAAGGAATTAAAGTAAAAAAAAAAAAAAATTGCCCAAACCAGATGACGACTCCGGGGCCCAACTCAAAAAAGATTCAATGGGTTTAAAAAAAAAAAAAAAAAAAGAATAAAGTTGGGAATAAAGGAAATTAATTAATTTGGGAAAATGTTAGGAAACGGGAAATTATTAGGAAGGAATTTTTTAAAATATCTATAAATTTATAATTTCTAGTGTTTAAAATAATTTGGGGAATATTTTTTATTATAAATAATAATTAAAATATATAATTAAAAATCAAATATAAATAAAAAAAATATATTAAATATAGATAAAATAAAATATTATAAAATAATAAAAGACTGACCTTATAAAAGGCTTTATATTATATTATTAACTATTATAATATTCTATTATTAAAATATTAAATATTAAATAAAATAAATTATTAAATATAATATTATTTAGATGTATCGTGTGTATGGTGTACGTGTTTGGGTGCAAAATATAAAGGTTGGTATAATTATAATATATTAATATACTATAATAATAAATATTATAATATATAATAGATGTTATATTGATATAAATATCATATATTAATATATTAAATATAATATTATAATATCATAATATATTAATATTTAATATATAATAATATATTAATATATTCTCTAATTGTATAATACTAATATATTGTATATCAATATAATATTTATATAATATTATTTATAATATTCTATTTGTTAATATAATGATTTATGATATCTATTATTCAAATAATCATTACAATATAAGCATATTGTAGTTATCACAAGTCATATCCTGAATATATTTCAGTCAACTGACTGATGACCCAAGACAACGATTCAGGACACCCCTAAACCGGAACCACTCCAGGAACGACTGACGCTGGATGATGAACGACCCTCAAGACGACGACTATGTAGGACGACCTAAGGGCACGCATCAAAAAAGATGAGAATAGTTTTTTTTTTTCGCAAAAAAAAAAAAAAAAAAAGGAATAGAGAAATAGTTAAGAAGAAAGAAAAGAAAAAAAAACTGCAGGATGACGACCCCCAAGACGACGACTCACGGCTAACGCTAAAAGGAACACTCTAAGAAAGACTGACGCTGGATGACGACCCTCAAGACGACGACTTAGGACGACCCTAAAAGGCACACCGCAACGAGATTGGATAAGT
Organism: Penaeus monodon; assembly: GCF_015228065.2. Lineage (NCBI taxonomy): Eukaryota > Metazoa > Arthropoda > Malacostraca > Decapoda > Penaeidae > Penaeus > Penaeus monodon. Next base: position 2,159 of record NW_023646858.1, read on the forward strand.
TAGCAAAAAAAATAAACAAATAGGAATAGAGAAAATTAAGTTAGAAAGAAAGAAGAAAAAAAAACTGGCTGAATTGGTTCTCGTATCTGCGCATCTAGCAGCGCTAATGAAACTAATGGTAATGACATTGCTTCCTCACTAGAACCAAACACGAAAACACTGATTCAGTACAAAACATGTTATCTATATTTTCCTTATAGACCATTAACTGAACGCAAAACCACATTAGGGCTACAATTAATATGTAGATACTTTATCATTTTGTGTGTATGTGTGTGCGTGCGTACGTGCGTGACGCTGGATGACGACCCCCAAGACGACGTCTCATAACGACCCCTAAAAAAAAAAAAAAAAAAAAAAAAAGGAAATTAGTTAAGAATAAAGGAAATTAGGTTAAGTTGGAAAATTACAGAATTAATTAGGAATTAGTTCGGTTAAGTAAAAAGTGAAATTAGTTAGAGTAAAGAAATTAGTTAAAAAAAAAAAAAAAAAAGACACGCATGATGGACGACCCCAAGACGAATCAGTACTCCGACTAAAGGAACTCAAGAGGATTGAAGATAGGTTAGCAAAAAAAAAAAAAAGAAAAAAGAAAAGGAATAAACGGATAATAATAATAGATACGTTAAGTTAGAAAATTTTTTTTTTTTGTATGGAATTCGGAATATTTTAATTCAGGTTAAGTAAAAAAGAATTAGGAATGATTATCAGTTCAGAAAGAATAAAAAAGAAAGGGATGACGACCCCCCCGCCCAATACGACGAACACAGGACGACGACTAATCGCACACATCATGGCGACCCCCCCCTCTCCCCCAAGACACGACAGCAAGATACAAATAATAATAATAAAAATAAATAATAATAATAATAATATAATAATAAATAATAATAATAAATAATAATAATAATATAAAAATAATAATAATAAATAAAATATTATAATATGTCTAATAATAATATATAGAATCATAATAGGTTACGGTAAGTGGTTAGAGCATCAGCATTCTCATATATAATTAGATACGACAACACCAGCATAACAGTATCCTCGTGTTGTGTGTGTGTTGCGTGCGTGCGTGCGTGCGGTGTGTGTTGCGGCGTTTTACCCCCGGCATGTAACTCCGCACATCGTTTATTTATCTTTTTTTCCGATTTTAAAAATTCAGTAATGAAGTAGAAGGAAAGTAGAGGAAGTACTATAATCTCCTGCATTAAGAATAAAAGTTTTCCGGGTATTAAAACAAGAGTATTTAATTAAAATTTAAGATTAAAATTAAAAATTAAAGTATTAAAATTAAAGTATTAAATTAATAAGATAATAAATAATTTTAAAAAAATAAAATTTTCTCTATATCGGATGATACGACTGAGAGAAAGGGTGCCTCTGCATACAAAACATTATATATTTTTTAAAAAAAAAAAAAAAAAAAAAAAAATTTTAAAAATAATTATAATATTATATAATTATAATATTATATTTTATAAAATAAAATTTGGGGCCCGTGGCAGCAACCGCCCTGAGCATCCTCCTCACTGGCGGGATAAGCGCTCGCGCCCTGGACTTCGATGGAGGGATGGGCGATCGAGGTTTGCGTTGCCATAGTAAGGGGGGGTAATGCATTCCCTTGGCGAAAATATAAAAGATATTTGCGGCTGCGATAGTACAATGGAAGAAAGCTCGATTAGTGGCGAAGGATTGGAGAGGCCCCCACGGCTGCTCAAACATAGCATCCCTTTTTTGATGATAAAATGCATTCCCTGGCAACGTGAAATCGCGGCTTCCAAAATTTTTACAAGGGTTTGTAGGGAAACGCCCATGCCACGACTCCGCCAGGAGTTGGCACCCCAAGTTCATCTTTTTTTTTTTCGGATGTAATATTTGCTGTGGGGAGTTGGAGGCGAGAGATTGATGGAAAGAAACCCCTCTGGAGTGAGACGACGAATGGGTCAAATCGACCCCTACTACTCCCTCCTCCTCTTTTCCCCCCTCCTTCTCCCCCCTTCCTTCCTCCTTCACCCCTCCCCCTGTCCTCCTCCATCCCCCCCCCCCGCCCTTTAACCCCCCCCACCCACACCACACGTAAACTCATCCACACATATGGAAAAGAGAGAGACAGAGGGGGGGGGAAAGGGGTGGGGGAAAAAAAAATGGGGGTGAAAAAAAAAAAAAATAGAAAAAAGATGAAAAGGAGGGGGGAGAGGGGGGAAAAGGGGAGAGAGAGGGGAGAATAAAAAAAAAAAGATAAAGAGTGAGAGAGAAAAGGAGGAGAAAGATAGAAGAAAGAAAGGAGAGAGAGAGAGGAAAAGAGAGGAGAGAGAGGAAAAAAGAGGGGGGGAGGAGGAGAGAGAGAGAGAGAGGGGAAAAGGGAGGGGAGAGAAAGAGGAGAAAAGAAGATAGAGAGTGAGAGAGAGGGGGGAGAGAGGGAGGGGGGGGGGGAGAGAGGGGAATGAGGGAGAAAATAGAAAAAAGAAAGGAGTGCGAAGAGAGAGAGAGAAAAAGGAAATAGGGAAAATAGATGAAATAAGAGAAAAAGAGGAGAGGAGAAAAAAATAGATGATAGAGAGTGGGGAGAGAGAGAGAAAAGGGAAAAGAGGGGGAGAAATAAAGATAGAGAGGAGAGAGAGGAAAAAAGATAGATGTAGATGATAGAGAGGGAGAGAAGATAGAAATAAAAATTTAAATAAGGAGGAAAAAGGGGGAAAACAACGGCTAGAATAAGCACAGAGTCGGGGCCAATTCGGAAAAATCAAAAACCCCTCTTCCCCTTTTCCCAATAAAACAATTAAGCGATATTGCCCCGCTCCCCAGATCGATCCGTGAATTTAACTTAAAGTTCCCCGAGATTGTGCGGGATATTCTTAGGCGTTTAAAAGGGCCCTAATTTTTATTTATGGTTGTGATTTTCTCCTATCTTTTTCTATTTATCTATCTTTATTTTTTCTATCATTCTATTTTTTTATTTATATTTTTGTTTACGGGGGAGATTTTGTAAACGTGTTCTTTTTTAAAAACTAGATAAATAAAAAACTACGTTAAATTAATGTTAAAATTAAAAGATAAATTTGACATAAAAAAAGTAGTAAAAATGTTACGACGTAAAAAAAGAAATAAATAAACTTTCTTAAAAAACCCCGGGTTAAATAACAAATCTAATTTAAAAGCAATAAGGAAAAGTAAAAAAAAAATTTTCATTATGTTTATCATTTGGGTTTTTCTATTTCTATTTTTCTATCATTTTAAAACTATCTATTTTCAATTTTAAAAATCGATAATAATAAAGAAAGAAAATAATTGCAGCACAGAAACGCCCCCAACCAAAAAATAAAAATCACAAATAAATAAATTAATGAGAGACGGTCATTTTGCAAATTAGAAATATTTAAATGAATTCCATTGGCCCATTTATCATATTTTAAATCTATCTATTTATTTTCATTCTAAACTATCTATTTTTTCATCATTCATCTATCATTTCTTATTTTTTGGTCTTTTATCAAACTCTTTCTTCCCCAAAATACGCTAAAGGGCAAACAGGTAAAGAAAAAGTAAAAACTATAAAAAAAAAAAATGATAAAATTTGGGAAAAAAAAAAAAACATACAAAAGAGGAAAGCAGAGAATGGAATTCTGCGATCTAAAAAGACCGATTTTTATTTTTTTATTTTTTTTTATTATTATTATTTTGATTTAAGGGGAAATTCTCAATTTATAAAGCCCGACTGATATTTTTTTATTTTATATATTTTTTTTTGATATAAGGAATTCTGCAAATTTTAAAAACCCGTTTTTTTTTCAGGGAATTCGCAATTTTAAGGACCCAAAATTTCTTATAGTGAAGGGGCGTAGCGTAGTGGGGTTTTTGAGCTTTGGATTGGGTGTGGTGCAATGGGTTGATGTTCGAGTCACGGCGGTCTTTTTTCCCTTGGGGAAGAAACTTAACTTCAATTGCCCGATTGTGTAATTGTGTGAATTGTTTAATTGGTTAATTGTTGGGTTTGGGTTGGGGGGGGGGAATGGGATGGGTTGGGTTTGGGGGGGAAGGGTTGGGTTGGGGTTTGGGTTTTGGGTTTGGTTTGGTTAGGGGATTGGTTTTGGGTTTGTTGCTTTGGTTAGGGATGGGAAGGGTTTTAAAAAAAAAAAAAAAAAAAAAAAAAAAAAAACACTGATTGACACATATACGACCCCCAAGGCAAAGACTAAAAACTGACAAATGTGACGCCAAGACGATGCTCACGGCTAACGCTAAAGGGAAAACTTAAAAAAGAGAACATGATGACGAACCCCCAAAAACGAGACTCACAGCAAAGCTAAAAGGGAAACCAAGAAAGACCCACGTCCTGGGTGAGACCCCAAGACGAGAATACGGGAACGCTAAAAGGAAAACTCTAAGAAGACTGAGCATGATGGATGACGACCCCAAGAGACGACCCCGGGTAAACCTAAAAAAACACTTAAGAAAAAACCGACGCCCCGGTAACGACCCCCCGACGAGATCACGGCAAAGCTAAAAGGAAAACTCTAAGAAAGACCGAACTCCGGGTGACGACCCCAAAACGACGACTCACGGCTAACGCAAAAGGGAAAATTCGAAGAAAGACTGACAATGATGCGGGCCCCAAGACGAGACCCGGCTAACGCTACAAGGAAAAATTCTAAAAACGACGAGCATGATGGATGACGACCCCAAGACGACGACTACGGCTAAAGCTAAAAAAAACACTCTAAAAAGCCGACGCAGATGGATGAGGTGACACCCCCCAAAACGGGCGACTACGGCTAACGCAAAGGGAAAATCTAAAAAAACCCACCATGATGGATACGACCCCCAAAACGAAAGCTCACCGGCAAAGCTAAAAGGAAAATCTAAGAAAAACCGACGCATGATGGGGTGGGGCGACCCCCCAACACGACACTCAGGCTTCGCTAAAAAACACTAAGAAAAACTGACCCCGGGGCGATCATATATCCTGAAATAATTTTAGCAAAAAGATGAGGGCCCCAAGACAACGTTCAGGACGAACCCTAAAAAGGAACACTCCCGAAGACTGACGGGGATGACGACCCCCCGCGGGTAATCCAAATAAAGTAATGACAATGCTTTTACTGAACCAACCACTAAAAAATGATTCAGAAACAAAAAAAAGGGTTAAAAATATTTTCCATTATGAACATTAACGAAACCCAAAAAAAATTAGGGTACAAATTAAAATGTAGTATTTTTTTTTGTTGTATGTGGGTGAGTGCGTGCGTGCGTGCGGGTGGGACGCTGGATACGACCCCCCAAGAAAAAACGACTCAAAGACTCCGAAATAAAAGGAAAACCT
>NW_023646859.1:0-7484 GCF_015228065.2 Penaeus monodon
TAATATATATAAAATTATATTTTTTTATTTTTTTTTAAAAATTTTAATTTATTATGTTGTGGTGTGTGTGTCTGTGTGTGTGTGTCTGTGTGTTTAATTATATATATATGTATATATATGTTATATTGTTTTATATAAAAATTGATATATTTATATTTGTATTTATTTATTATTATGTTATTAATGTTTTTTCCCTTTTTTTTGTTGTTATAGTTATGTATTATTCTTGTTTTTGTTGTGTATATATTTTTATGTACATTATGCTATGTATCGTTTTCCCATTCGCCCTAAAATTTTTTTACTTTGATTTTTTGGTTTATGCGCGGTTTGTCGTGGCCTAAAAAGGCAAAAAAACATATTTTTAGATGTGTATCATGAGTATTCTAGAGATATTACCTTTAAAATTTTTGGGCCCCAAAATTTTGGGTCCATCGGGCTCTAGCATGTACGTAAAATAAAATTTTTAGAAAAAAAAACAAAAAAAATCGCAATGAAACAACTGGGGTAAATTCACAATATATGTATTAAATTTTCAAAAAAAAAACACAAATTTGATAATTTCCCCGGGTATATTTATTCTTATTCAACTTCATTGAAAGGCATTTTTCAAAAAACAACTTTTAAAAGTAACATTCATTCTTGACTGCAGTGTACCAAAAAAAAATGAGACTTTCATCAGCTCGGGCATATCGCATACCATAATCTTTCTTACTGAAAAAAAAAAAAACCTTTTTTTTTCTTTTTAGTGAGAAAAAGTAATTGTATTTCAATTTCTTCATTAAAAAAACTTTTTTAATTTGTAAACCTACATCAAATATTTCAGGGCAAATGGAAAAGAAATAGCAATTTCTTTCATATAAAAAAAAAGAAAAACTTTGCAACTTTTCATAAAAACTTGGGGCCTCCCATTGCACCCTGGATACGACATCTCATTCTAAGGCATAGGGGGTAATGCATCACATTGGTATGCCCTGCTAGTATGCTTTGAGAAGGGGAAAGGGGGCCTTTTCTTTTTCTAGAAATGTCATCATGCTCCTCTGAAATCTCAGACTCCTGTTGTCATCTTTTAGAACTTCTTCAGAAAAAAAAGAAAAAGCTATTTCCAATTTAAAATCCATACTGTCCATGGAAACAGAACTGCTTTTTTCAAAACTTTTCTGTCTCTAACCTCATTTGCGCCAAGAGAGGCCCAAAAAAGATCAACTTTGCTCGAACAGTAATTTTGCAGAACGTGTTGCACTTCTGTAACAGCAAATAAACCTGATAAAATAATTAAACCCCCCCCCCATCTTTGAGTCGTATACCAAACACCCAGATTCCACTTCTAAGTGGCGTTTTTCTCTTTTACACCCGCCTCTGCAATAGATACTGGCTGAATCATGTTCATTAATGCTAAGATGATTTTTTTTTTTGTCAAACCCATACGTTTACAAAAAGCAAATCATCTCTCACTGCACAGTCAAAAACCTCTGCCGGATTTAACTGTTTCCTCATTTTAAATCGACCTGTTTTGGCAAAAGGGTTTTCTTCTTCTTTGTCCCTGAGCTCCCATTCCAATGATGAGAGAATTTCTAAGAGTTTAGGTGTGAAAAAAACCTATCAAAAAAGAAACTATACCTCTACGTGACTTCCAAATTTTAGGACTGCAGTTTCCCCTTTCCCTTAAGGTACCCCAATCTCGAAATGAAGCCCCAGTTTTTTGTACATTAAAAGAAAAGTCTTCCTTACCCAGAAAAAACCAAAAATCTAGGAGGGGCCATCACTACTGCTGAAAAAAAGATTTTAGGCATGTGGGTTTGGTTTTCCCGAGGTGAAAATTGTTTAAAGGTTTTTTTCTGCCTGAAAAGGGAAGATCATTTCATCAACGAACATTTTGAGGTCTGTCTAACTCAAACAGCGTAAAACGAACAATCTATGAGTGGTCTTATCTTAGAAATCTGTCTGATTTCCTCTGTGCTGCTTCAACAACTCTCATCAAAGACTTTCAAAACTAGATTCTAAAAACATGTCACCTCAGGGCTCAGCTTAACAAAAACCCCTTGTTTTCTTTTGCCAGTACATTTTTAATTCTGGGGAATTTTAACACTGAAAAAGGGAAATTTATTCCTATAAACTTTTTCATTTGATCTACTGTTAGTGAAAATGGTTTTCCTTTTTTGGACATTTTTTTTCTGTTTTTTCTAAGTCTTTGCTCTAAATTTCAGGTGAGAGGTAACCTAAAATAACTACAGGGAGAGAACTGTGGTTTGAAAATTGTTCCCTGAAAATGATTATCAACATCCAGTAAATCTGTGATTTAAAATTTATATTTCCCTGAAAAATGAAATCCCTTAGTATTGAGATTTCTGCTGGCTCCCGTCTGGGCAGCTGCAGTGCTACTTGTAAATTCGGGGGCCTGGTGGTAACATTTCCATCTCTGTTGTTCTCTTTTATCAAATCCCAAAGCTGAACTCTCGGGGTTTGGGACTAGTTCATGAAGAGTTCTCTGCCCGAAGTGGAGATGAAGGGCCCGTCATCATCATCATCAGATTGCTCTCAAATCAAATTACTAAATTTTTGCAGCAGTCCCCTGGATTCTGATATAAAAAAAAAATTTTAGCCAAAATTTAATATCTATTTCGTATTAGTCATATAAAAAGTTTTTTTTAAGTTCTATACATTTGCATTAAATCCCTAAGCAAAATCAAATTTTACCCAGTATGAAAACAAATAATTACGTTTAAAATTTTAATCAAACCTTTAAAATAGAAATATAACTTCCTTAACTCATCAAAAACAGTATATAAAGATCTTGTTTAATCCCAAAGTTTGTACTACGTATAGAGCAAAAAAAATCATCATGAAATACAGTCGGGGTTTAACTTAAATTTTCATCAAAATATTTTTAGTTAAATTATTCCATAAATAAACAATTTCCAGTTGAAATGTTTTTCCAAAACATGATAAACACGATGTAAATCGTCTTCCCGAGAAATTGTTTAAATTAGTAAGATGTACATTTTCGCTTACTCACTACTGCTCCACCGAAGGGAACAAAATTTGTTCCCTCTAAAAGGATTGTTCCTGATCTGTCCCCTAAACAAAGCTTTTTTAAAAGTTTCAGAAAACTGTCACTTGATTAAATTCACTTAAACAGTTGCACACCCTAAATGTGTTTTATACATCAAAAAAAGGAAAAATAATCTTACTTACCCATGGGGGCGACGATATTGCTGAAAACTGTTCCCCCTCTCTTTTCTCCACCAGCCCCCATGGAATTGGGAAATCATGAAGATGACACTTCGAACTTGTTTTTAAAACCCAGAAAAGTGAATCGAATCTAAAGCACAAAATTTCGGGAAAATTTTTGACGCCTCCGACTTAAAAAATGGAAGAATTTTGGGGCCTTTTTACTTAGTTCAGGGCTGAATGGGATATATAAATATGTAATATTGTATAGTATATATCTATAATTTTATATTTGTATATCTATATTGTTATTATGTATAAAAATATTTTTATGTATTGTATATATATAAATATTTTTAAAGTATTTTTCCTACTATATATATATAATATTATATATTATATATAAAATTTTAAAATATATATAATGAATTGACTAGATATATTTTTGTTATGTTATATTTTTTACATATTAATTATTTTAAAATATTATATATAATATTAAATATATATATATATATATTATTATACATATACAATATATATGTACATATACATATATACATTCTAAATATATCTATCATATTCATATATATATATATATATATATATATATATATATATATAATTTTTAAAATATATTGTATGGAAAAATTTCTATAAAATATAATATATATATATACATATAAATATATTTATACACATATTTTCATATATAAATACATATATATACACATATATAGATATATCAATTCATATTATACATATATATATATATCCCTTCAGCCTGAAATAAGTAAAATGGCCCAAATTCGTTCCATTGTTTTTAAATCGGGGGGCGTCACGTAATTTCCCAAAGTTGTGTTTTTGATTCGATTCACTTTTCTATGGTGTTTTAAAAAACAAGTTCGAAGGTCTCTTCATGATTTACCAATTCCATGGCGGCTGGCTGGAGAAAAGAGAGGAGGAACATCTTTCAGAATATCCGCACCAGGTAAGTAGCATTATTATTCCCTTTTTTTGATGTTATGAAACCTTTTATGGTGTGCAACTGTTAAAGGGGGAAGTTAATCAAGTGACAGTGTTCTGAAATTTAAAAGCTTTTTTTATGACGATCGGGAAACACATCCTTTTAATGGAAAAAAGTTGTTCCCTTCGTGCTGGAGCATGCTAGTGAAAAGCGAAATGTACATCTTACAAATTTAAAAACATATTTCTGGGGAAAGACAGTTTTCATCGTGATTACATTTTTGGGAAAACATTTAAACGGGGAAATTGATTATGTTTGGTAATTTAACAAAAATACTTTGTAAAATTTAATTTAAAATGCCCGACTGTAGTTTCTTTGATGATTTTTTTTGCTCTATACGTATCAATACATTGGCTTTAAACACAAGATCTTTCATACTGTTTTTGATGTTGTTAAGGGAAAGTTATTTTCATATGTTTAAGGTTGATTTTTAAATTTAACGTAATTATTATGAAATCTACTGGTAAAATATTGATATTGCTTATGGGTTACATGACATATGTTGAATTTAAAAAAAAAACTTTTATATGACTATACGAAATGATATTAAAATTTGGGGCTAAAAATTTCTTTTTATATCAAATTCCCCACGACTGGGCAAATTTAGTAATTCTGATTTGAGCGCAATCTGATATGAGATGACTGGCCTTCATCCCATTCGGCGCAAGAACTCTTTCATAATTTGTCCCAAACACTGAGAGTTCAGCATCTGGTCTGATGAAAAAACAACAGAGATGGAAATTTACCACCGGTCCCCTAAAGTTACAAGTACCTGCGCTCCCCAACGGGAGCCAGCAGAATCTAAATACTAATGGATTCTATTTCGGGAAAAATTAAATTTTTAATCCAGATTTACTGTAATGTTGAAAATCTTTTTCAGGGAACTAATTTTAAACCCACAGTTCCCCCCCTGTAGATTTTTTTCATGTTTACCTCTCACCTGAAATTTTTAATGCAATGACTCAAAAAACCAGAAAATACATGTCCAAAAAGGAAACCCCTTATCACTAACAAAATAAATGAAAAGTTTTAGGAATAAATTTCCTTATGTCTGTTAAAATTCCCTAAATTAAAAAATGTCTGGCAAAAGAAACAGGTTTCTGTTATCTGATCCCATGAGTCGTGACTGTTTTCAGTAATCATAGCTTCTCTGAAGTCTTTGATGAGAGTCTTTTGAATGCGCCAAGGAAATCAACAGATTTCATAGAAAAGACCACTCATAGATTGTGTTCGTTCACGCTGTTTGGAGTTAGACGACCTAAATATGTCTCAGTTGATGAAATGATCATTCCCTTTACAGGCAGAAAACCCCCCTTAAACAATTTTCACCTCGGAAACCAAACCCCATGGCCAAAGATCTTTGTTTCAGCTGTTTTAGGGCCAATCCTAGATTTTGAGTTTTTTCTGGGGAAGGGGAAAACTTCTTTTGAAATTACAAAAACTGGACTTTTCTTCGAGATTGGGGTACCCTTAAGTAGGAAAGCTGCAGTCCTAAAAATTTTTGAAGTCTCATGAGGTCTAGTTTCTTCTTTGATAGGTTTTTTTTCTACACCCAACTCTTAAAAATTTTCTCATCTTAGGAATGGGGCTACAGGGACAATGAAAAAGAACCTTTTGCCAAAAAAGTGTCGATTGAAGACTGAGAATCAGTTTAAAATCCGGCAGAGGTTTCTCTGACTGGCAGTGAGAGATGTTTTTCTTTTTGTATAAATGTATGGTTTTACAAAAAAACATCATCTTGCATCTAATGAACTAGTATTAGCCATATCACTGTCAAGGCGTGTAAAAAGAAAAACCCACTTAGAAATGCGTCCCAGGGGTTTTTGAGCTATACGACTCAAAGTGGGGGCTTTTATATTATTGATCAGGGCATTAGCGTTACAGAAATCACACTTCTGCAAAAAATTTTCTGTTCGAGCAATTTCATCTTTTGGACCCCTCTTGCGCAAATGTATGGTTTGAGTACAAAAAGATTGGAAAAAGCAGTTCTGTTTCCCTGGACAGTAGGGGTTTTAAATTGGAAATAGCTTTTTCTTTTTTTTCTGAAGAAGTTCTAAAAAGATGCAACATGAGTCTGGATTTCAGAGGGCATATGACATTTCTAAAAAAAAACAAGGCCCCCCCCCTTCTGCAAAACATACTAGCAGGGCATACCCTATCCTGATGCATTACCCCCCTTTGCCTCTAGAATGAGATGTCGATATCCCGGGGGAAAGGGGGGACCAAGTTTTTATGCAAATTGCAAAATTTTTTTTTTGTCTTTCATAGAAAGAAAATTGCTATTCTCTTTTCCATTTGCCCCGAAATATTTGATGATTAGGGTTTTCAAAATTAAAAATTTTCGTTAATAAGAAAATTTTAATACACTTACTTTTTTTTCACTAAGAAAGAAAAAAAAGGTTTTGTTTCTTTTTAGTAAGTAAAAAATTTGGTATGCAATATGCAGAGCTGATGAAATGTTTCCCCTTTTTTTTCTAGTCACTGCATCAAATAATGAATTTCTTAAATGTTTGTTTTTAATGAAAAAAACCCTTCAATAATTTAATAAAATAAAAATACCTGGAATTATCAAAATTTTTGTTTTTTTCTGAAAGTTATAATAATATATTGTGAATTTTTCACAGTTGTTTTATTGCGATTTCTGTTTTTTTTTCTAAACTTTTATTTCACTACTCTAGAGCCCCATGGACCAAATTTGGGGCCAAAAATTTAAAGGCAATACTCTAGAACACTCATGATCACATCTAAAAATATGCTTGTAGCCTTTTTAGGCCACGACAAATCCGCTGTCATAAACATAAAATCTAAAAATAAAAAAATTTTTTAGGGTGAAAGGGTTATACTTACATATGCATATATGTACATATAATATATATATACACAACATATTATAAAAATGCATATAATTTCATATCAATTTTATACATACAAAAATTTTTATATGCATATATATACAATTTTATACATAATTTTAAAAAATATAAAACATATATATAAATATATACATATATTATAAATACTATTATCATATATATACTAATAATATTTTTTACATACCCAGAACCCCCACAACACACACACCACACACATATATTATATAAAATAATATTAATATTTTTTAATAAATATATATATATATATATTTTATATATATATATATTATTTATTTTATATATTTTAATTTTAAATTTTATATATTTTATATATATATATTTTGATATATATATTTATATTTATATATATATATTTTTAATATAAAAATATATAATAAAAATATATAATATATATA
>NW_023646860.1:2500-7483 GCF_015228065.2 Penaeus monodon
TATTACCATTATCATTATTATTAATGTTGTTGTTGCTGTTGTATAAGTTACTATTGTTGTCATTATTAGTGTTATTATTATTATCCTTAGTATCATCGTTATTGTTGTTATTATTATTATTATTATTAGTGTTATTATTTATTATCATTATTATTATTATTATTATTATTGTTGTTGTTGTTATTATTTTCATTATTATTATTGATAATATTACCATTATCATTATCATTATTATCATAGTTATTATCATTATCATCACAGTTATCATCATAATTGTAACGACTGCTACAATTACTAAGATTGTTATCATCATTATTATTTTCATTTCCCTCAACATTATCTCCCTTTTAACATTAATAGTATTATCATCATTATCATTTATTTTTCTTTGAAAATGGCACACCCTCGTTGAATTTCAAATAGGCAGATCCCCCCTATGTGTGCCAGGTGTTCGCTAAATTATTTCGCGCGGGGGAGCAATTACAGTAACATAAATATTCTCCAATTTCGCAGAAGCCTTCCCTAATATCTATTCCGGTTAGAAAGCTTATGTGCATTTGAGAAGTTTGGAATTGGACTTATCATCTTCGTCTTAATTATTCTTGTAGCTTCGTTATTTTATCATTTTCTTTGTTAGTTCTGCCCTTTCACTGTTTTTTTTTTATGAAAAAATCTGCAGTATATGAAATTTGTATGTATGTGTATATCAGTTTATCTATTTGCTTATATCTGTCATCGATATCTATATTATAAAAGTGTTTACTTTTACGTGTGCCCATCTGTCTGTATATGTAAGTGCTAAACTTTGTAGACTTCTACATAAAGGGGACATATTTTGTATAATCGCAATGAAACACGGGAAAAGTGAGAAGCAAAGCGTGGAAAACGCAGCACGTGACATGGTGCTGCCTATGACTCAATGTACGTCGCGATCAGTTCTCCAGCTGGCATTATCCATAGGGTCTGTTCCCTGCACTTGCCCAAGGGACTCCTGACTCCTGTTGCTTCGGCAAAAATGGCCGTGTGTTCAAGAGTATGATCACACATGAGTAGTGTCACCATACGGTTTCAAGTAAACACATCCTGCTCTCGCAAGCGTATATGTGGATTTCCAATAATCTTCAGACAGTGATGACCTCGTGCCCAAAAGGAGCAATAAAGTAATAAAGAATAACCATGTACAAGCTCGCAGATAAAATCACAAAGGTGATTAAAGTCTGGATTTCATTGCTAATCTAGAATAATAAAAAAGTGACGCTGTTTACCCACCATTTCAATTGTTCATAAAAGTATTATAATCAGGCTACTGATAAACCACGTAACATTTTTGATACAGGGTCTCATCGATTCTTTGGGAGTTGAATAAGTCTTCATCGAAAAATAAGCGTCCAGACTATCAGTCCGGAATTATTCATGAGAACGCTGACGATAAAATGAAAACTACGGACTTATTTCACTCATAACGATCTCTTTAAAAATACGAGCAGATGTCTTAATTAGCCCCTTTCATCGTTGGTATTAGCATCAGCTCATTTACTCTAGTGACATAGGTCCTACGCCGAACGCCAGACACAAATATATCCCTAAATTGGTTGTAGCAGTTAGAAGGAAGTAGCCGGGTAGCTAGCAGTAGTAATAATTTAGTAGTAGGTAATAGTATTATCCCAAGTACAAGCACAGCCCAGAAGGTAAAACCCTGCGTGTGAATGTAGCCCAGAGCAATAGCATTCATCCTCATACCACGGAAGTAAACAAGTTCATGGTTATAGACGTGTAAAATTGAATTCCAATCAATCCAGCATTTCTGTTGGTGCATCTCTCTTTTAAAAGGATCAAAGCCGAGGATGTTAATGCTATCATTTGCACAGCAAGGGCACTTCTTGAACACCAAGATAGAACAGATGATTTAAACTCCTATAACTAAACTTTTTGAATTCTTACATTTACACAGCTTTTGTTGCCATAAAAAGTCTACCATTACATCAAAAAAATCTTTTTTTTCTGCGCTAAATTACAGCATAGAAGAAGTTGATTCTCTTGTAAAGAGTTAGTACGTGGGAATTATTACCAGTTTTTAGTGATTTACATTGCCTAAAAGCAAGGCTGCCTACTATCTCAGAGCCAGTATCGATAACATGATTAACGTAAAAGCAAAAAATAGAATTAATATATAAAAACATCCTCAACGGATACTACAGAATTGAGAATAGGTAAACAGTTCGGTATAACGAAAACACTGTGTGGAGTGTATTGTGAACTTTTTGTTGTTTTATGATCATAGAAGTTTTTTCTTTTGCAAACAAAAAGATCTCCGTGCGCGGGCGCGTGTCTGTGTGTGTTGCTCACGACATCAGTATATCTTGGTACTTTTGCAGCAAAACAAAAGCCAGTTTTGACAACGGGCTTTGAGCTTCCCTTTAAAGAGCTGGGATGGGCATCTGGGCACCGCAGGGTTTCCCGAGAATTCCTGCGTCTGCCTACAGGTCGGGTCGCGGAGGGGGGGTTCCAGAAGAATCTTCAGCTGTGATGGCCAACTCGTCGGCATTCGCAAGTCTATATTATGGGCGACTGTTTCCATGTACAGTATGCTGTGCATGGCCGTATGGGCGTGCGTTTATGCGTGTTGTTACAGCTGTCCTCGCCACAGCGCCGCATAAGCCCCTCGGGATAACACGATCCGAGTCGTTCGCTGCCGATCCGGAGATTTATTTGTTTGTTATTCGCGGGGATCTTGACCTTTGGGCGCGGTCGCTCCCCAGTGCCAGAGTCGATTCAGTCAGAGCAAGGCCTTGCGAGGAGCTCGTCTCTGGTTTCCACGTCAGTAACCCTTGTGTTATAAACCTCAGCCGCAGAAGGAACACAGGTGTACAGCGCAGGTGTGTGTGACAAGGATGCGTGGGGAGGGGAAGGGGAGGGGGAGAAAGACGCACAATGGCACACACACGTGAAATTTACACGCATGCACACGCATACATGTAGTCACAGACATACACATAAAAAAACAATGTATAAGTAGACGAAAGTAAGTACGCATGTTTGTATACATAAGAACGTACACACGACTGCCTATCACGTGTTCCCGTTGTTCCCATTGACGATTCATATATCGTCTGTGCTTACCTAATGGAGTCCACACCAGAGAGAAGGCATTTAACCAGCGTGTTCGTGTGTAGGTGTGCCAGGGTCCCTCGCCGTAACACAGTCAAACCTACAACCAATAACACAGCCTCAGTCCTGAAAACTATTCCGCTTTGTATTGCTCGTCTGGTCAAATTACTCAGTCTGGACCTCAAAGGATTTATATTGGGTTACAGGCTATCACGATGAAGCATCAGTTGTGGGCGCGGCAGAATGCAACTGCAGCAAATCTAATATGATTGTATTCACACACATACACACGTACGCAGGTGTGTGTATGTGTGTGTGCAGGTGTGTGTGTGTGTGTGTGTGTGTGTGTGTGTGTGTGTGTGTGTGTGTGTGTGTGTGTGTGTGTGTGTGTTGTTTGTGTGTGTGTCTGTGTGTTTTTTGTGTGTGTCTGTGTGCGTATGTACAATGTGTGTCCCTGTTCCAATAAAAAAAAATCCTTCATTGTAAAAATATATAATAAATAATATGTCGTAGTGCAGATGAATAACAGGCTCTGACATTTCCTCCTTGTTTTGGAACCGACATGATAGCGCTGGTTTCCTGTTATGGTAAACATTTCTTCAGCAAAAAAGTTTTAGTTGTCCCATTTACAAAAACTATATAAAACCTTATTTTATATCTACAAGAGATTCTACATGTGTATGTATATATGTACACATATTTATTCTTATGTATATAAATAATTTGCAACTCTAGATATGTTCATATATGTATATTTATATATAAATTTATATATATATATATATATATATATATGAATATCTATAAATACATACATATATACATATATATACATATATATATATATATATATATATATATATATATATATATATATATATATATATATATATTAATATATATACATATATATATAAAATAATTATATATATATATATATTATGATATTATATATTATATATAATTTTGTTATTATATATATATATATATATAATATAATTTTCATATATATAATATATATGTTATATATATATATTAATATATAATATATAAAATATATATATATATAATATATATAATATATATTTAAAAGGGAATATATATATATATATATATATAAAATATATATATTATATGTATATATATATTTATATAATATAAATTATAATATTAATATATATTAATTATAATATATATAATACACACCCCACCACACACCACCCACAAAAACACAAAACATATATATATATATAATATATATTATATTATTTTATATTATAAAATAATAATTATACATATGATATATATATATATATAATATATATAATATATATATATAATATAATAATATAATATTATATATATATATATATAGTGTATATATATAATTATATATATATATATAAAATATATAATTTTAAATATATATATAATGTATAATTTTGTTTATACATATTATTTTGTATTAAATTTCATATTATATATATATATATTATATATAATATATATATTACATATATGAACTATCTAGAGTTCAAATTTTTTTATCATAAAAATAAATATGTGTACATTATAATACCATTAGAATTTTGTAAAATATAAAATAAGGTTTTATTGTTTTTTTAAATGGGAAAACAAAAAATTTATTGCTGAAGAAAGTTTACCTAACAAAACCCCCAAAAACCCCAAAAAAAAAAACAAACCGTTTTCATCTTTCAAGAAAAAAAAAAAAAAAAAAAAGGGGAAAAAAAAAAAAAAAAAAAAAAGAAAAAAAAAAAAAAAAAAAAAAAAAAAAACAAAAAAAAAAAAAAAACAACCACACCAAAACACAATTATTTATTTAATCAATATATTAAAATTTTTCGCCCTTGCATC
>NW_023646861.1:2500-7483 GCF_015228065.2 Penaeus monodon
GTCACGTTCAAATTTCCGTCTTGAATACACTACTTTACCCATAACATTTTTTGTTTGGGTTTTTTTAATATACAGATGCTCCTTTTTTAATGCGAGACTAAAAAACCCACTCACATTAAATGCTGAAAATTTAAAAGCCGGTGAAAAAACCTGATTATTTACGTACGTATTGAGACTCTATTTCCACTTAATTAAAAGTTACTTCGTTTTTTATAATATGAGAACGTAGGGAGGCTTAGTATTTTTAAATGATCCTTATTTTTGAACGAGTTTAGGTAGGATATAATAACATCTTTAAAATTTTCTCTAAAAAATTTAAAACCCAGCAATAAAAAACTATAGTCTTGCTCTTTTGTCAGACTTTTTAAACTTTGGGTTGGTCTCGGGGAAAGTTTAAAAAAGGTTCTCGGAAGGTCATATTCCCTTATTTTTTCTTTTTATTTTTAACTTTGACCCGTTTAATTAATATTTGAATACAAAATACTATTTTTGGGAAAAACACCCATAAACATCCATTTGTAATACTTTAAAGGAAATTCTTCACTCATAAAGGTAAACCATTACATGGATTAAAATTTTTCTATTTACAATATGTAGCGTGTAAAAGTTTAAACAGTGGAAAGACGACAAATGCGCAGACTCTACAAAAGTCCCCGGGTTTATGGGTTTAAAGGTCACCCCCTGCGGCGCGGAATGAAGAGAAAAAGGGGGAAATTTACGGGTTTCACTAATTTTGTGTACAGTTGGGGGCAATAATTTTCAGAACACTTCGGGGTCCCACTTTTGTACTCTGGCAGCCCTTTGATTAAGTATAAGTAAAAAATTTTTTATAAATGAGGAAAAACCTTAAATTTTTTTGTAAGAAAAGTGTGATTGGGAGAACTAAAAGACCCAAAAAGTGTTTATATCTATATTTGGAAACTATGTAAACCTTTTCATCTTCCGTTTTCTTCAACAAATGAAACGAAAAATGTAGTATTAGTATCTCTGACTTTTTTGGGGATATTTTTTCCAAGACGATTTCCTCATTGTTTGTTTGTCGAAAAGACACACTTTTGGAGGTGAGGCGGGTTTCCTCCTCCCATCAAAACAGCAAATATCAAATTTCAACTGCAATTTTCTTAAACCCGAAGATGGTACATGTTTTTTAAAAACATTATGGTAGCTGTACCAAATAAAAATTTTTAAAATTTCCCCGTACCTTTCTAAAAATTTTTTTTTTTTTTTTGTGCTCATCTAGCAAAGGCTTCGAATTAATATGTAGATTTTTCACTGTGTGTGTGTGTGTGTGTGTTTGTGTGTGTGTGGGATGGTGTGTGTGTGTGTGTGTGTGTAAAGTTTATAAAATACGAATCAATATTTGGGTATGAATAGTTAAAATATTTATAATTCTTTTTCTTGTCTAAAATCCGACCACCTTTTCGCTATTTTCATTCCCTAATCGTGGTATTCTCTAAAAGTCGCATTTGATCACTTTTCAACTCGGAAAATACTACTGGGTGGGTCCAAGGGGGGTGAAAACATTAAAACTTATTCCCAAAACATAAACCGTTCATTCTGAAAAATAAAACATCAATCTCACTCTCTACTTTTAAACTACAATATCAATTTATTTTCCCTTTTTATTTTTCAAGCTTTGATATATAACTTAACATGTTTACGATAGAAAATTCATATTTGTTCTCCCGGGAAATTGAGGTCTGAAAAAAAGAAAAACCTCTAGAAAATAAAAAAAAAACGAAATCGTATATTTGATGCTTTTTTTGACACTGAATCTTTATAATTCCTGAAAATTCTACCTCGGGTAGTCCTAATTATGCTAACATGAAAAAATTATGTCCATGTATGTGACAATCTGAAATTGCAAACAAACCGCATCATTGGGATGAGGGGAAAGGGATTTCTTTCCAGTGAAATAACCAGGACCGGTATTTCCCCCTCGTGGGATACAAGGGGAAAAGTGGTGGGGAGGGCACCCCGAAAGATCGCCCTCGTTGCGGATGCCCCCCTTTACCAGGGCAGCTAAAATTCCAAAAGACCTACAGCCCGCTAAAAACCCCAAATGACGACATGAGATGGGATTCATCACAGAATTCATCAAGAAATTGAACAAAAGACTTTTCCCCCCATCACCTCCAGTTCGCCCAGTAGTATGGCAGAGCGCACGGGAACTCCAATGCTGGTGATCTAAACTTAGTTAAAAAAAAAAAGATAAAAAAATTTTGTTATACGTCACATTTTATTTCTGTTATCTATCTTCTACTTTTTTTGTTGACAGGGGACATTCTACGAAAGGCGAGGGTGGCCAGTGACCTATAATATTGAGGTGAATTTTCGCTGGTTGGTGAAATTCTGAAAAGAAAGGGGATACGTTTAGAAAAATATTTTGAGATTGTTAAAATATTTTTTCCCATCGGCACCCTTTAGCCCTCCCCCCAAACTTGTATTCGTCCAGGAAAACTGCCCATTACACACGTCAAAGGAGTCACGAAAAGGTTCGTGCCTTTTAAAACCACCTGGAAAATCCTTCCGCGGCCCAAACAGGAATGTGGATCAGACCCCATTAAAAATGTTCGGGCCCAATATTTTCAAAGTTGGGAAATACTAATGAAAAAACCCCCCCCAAAAGCTAAAAGACCATGCAAAGAAATCGAGTGTTGAGGAAACCGGACCCCACATAAAACTCATCTCTGCCCCCGGGATTAGACAGGTTTTTTAAAACGTATATTGTTCTTATTTAACTGCCTCCCCCTATTGGTCTTTTTTTTTCTATAATATTTTTCGCCGACCGCCTCGTCTCTCTCTGCCACCAACACAAGGCAGGCTAGGCAGCGGGGTGCTATACACGGGTTTGAACCTAACATCCAAGAGCACCCAAACCACAGTGTCCCAGCACCCCCGGGAAAAGCTAAGTGGGGGAGGGGGCACGAAATATCACAAAATGACATCTTTCCTTTTTTTACACAATTATTTACCCGTACACTTTTCTATGGCAAATACAGGGGGAAAACCCGCATGTCACACTCCGATCGCTTATAACAGGGCAACAAAGTTTATCAGGGCACAAGGCACACCAGGGCTTCACGGACAGCCCCCAACCGCGTCCTTGGGTTGTTCCTCCCTCCTCCGCCACAGCCCCTGGTCATTTTGCCCAGTTTCCTTATGTTAAACTGTTTCGCAAGAGAAAAGACCCCCTGGCGTAGCAAAATTTCTTTTTTTTTTTTTACAAAAATAAAAATATCTTCAAAATTAAAAACTTGCTTCTTTTTTTCATTTACTGAATCCCCCCGGGAAAGAAAAACGAGAAAAAAATATTTTTAAATTTTTTTATTTATGCATATGTATATATTCACACACACACACACACACACACACACACACACACACACACACAACACACACACACACACACACACACACACACACACACACACACACACACACACACAACGCAAACACCACACACACACACACACCACACACACCACACACACACACACACACACACACACACACACACAACCACACACACACACACACACACACACATATATATATACACACACAATTTTTTTTTCTGTCAACTACATGTTATATTTTGTGCGAGAAGTTGCTCTAAAATGATAACATATATTCTGTTTATTGAATCAGTGTTTGAATCTGGCGAAAAGAAAACAATTCATTTTATCAATTCAAAGACATATGATGAAAATATATGAAAACTTTGATTTTGTAACAAAACACAAGTATGCCATTTTTATCTACACCTACGCATATAATGTAAAGGATGTGCATTGACAAACAAAAGGAAATAAAGATTTAATAAATGACAAGAGTATAGCGCGAGATGAACTACCCTTTTCATCAGAATGAAGTTTTTTTTCCCAAGATATTTGATATCGTACAGCAAATGCACTGGGAGTAAGTTCTTAGACTTTTGATAGTCTTTTTTGGAACCACCCAGCTAGTAGTTTTTCGAGCTGAAACAAGCAATCGTATGTTTTCTCACTTGGCTGTTCGAATGTGGAAGCGACTCCTCAGAGAAACGCCACGAATACTAATAGCGAAATCTATTGAGAATTTAGCATTAGAAATGAATTGTACATTATGTTTCGATCCTCATTACCAAGTATTGACTTAGTATTTCCATAGACGTCACACACACACACACACACCACACACAACACACACACACACACACACACACACACACACACACACACAACACACACACACACAAAAACACACACACACACACACACACACACACCACACACACACACAACACAATGATAAACATCTGGATATTCATTATAACCCTACTGCGGTTTTGCGTCCAAATTATGATCTATAATATAGAATATATAGCATGTTTTCTGTTTAATCATATTTGGTGGCGAAAAAGAAAAGAAAAACCTTCATTAGTTCGATTAACTGCCACTAGATGGTGTAGCCCACTGCCCATGAGACACAATTTACAAGGGTATCTGCAGTTTTTGCAACGATTTTATTTGATTTAGCTGCCATATATAGACGTTTAATGAATGAAGCGTTTCATGTTTCAAGAAATGTTGCAGCTATAACTGAAAATTATTGTGTTGAAAAAAACGGGGCCATATTGCCTCAACTCCATAGGTTGTTGTCATTTTCCATAAACAAACAGTTTCTAGGATGTCGCATTTAAAAAAAAAAATATCCCACAACAATAGCTAATACTATATGTTTTGTTATCATTTGTAAAAAAAAAACGAAAGTTGATTTTTTTTACGTAGTTTCCAAAAACAGTTACTAATACACTTTTTATATATTCTACCAATCACACTCCTTTGTTACAAATAGTCTAAGTTTTCGCCTCATTCATAAAAATGCTACGTTTATGATTACACCGATGTTGGTGCCAGATGTACATAAGCGGGACCCAGCAAGTGTACTGAAATAGAATTCCGCAACTGTACCTGGCTTAAAGCGCACCTTAAAATTTGT
>NW_023646862.1:0-17500 GCF_015228065.2 Penaeus monodon
CTTACGCCCCGAATTTCATATAGCAGGATGAAAATATGATCATTTCTTCTATTCAGGGGTAAGGGGTGGTGGTGCACTCTCGTCTTGAGGTGTAACCAACCAAGAAAAGGAAATCCATTTTAACCCTTACTAAGATTGACAATGTTCGCATTACGCAAATATAAGACAAAAATATATGCATATGACACTATCCTTTTTCTGCACTAGAAAATGGAATGCCACCAGGGTGGGGTTCTCAGTCCAGCCCTTTTTAATACATTAATGTCCTGTATCCTCAACATAAACCCCCAGTGGGGTGCAAGATCATCTCCTATGCAGACGATCTTGCTATCATCTCCACTGGACCACACTGCCTAAAACAAAGCCCAGCGTTGTCTGGACCTGGTATCCGAGGAGTGTGCAGGACAGGACTAAAGATCTCTGCAGCCAAAGCTATGGTCTGAGACAGAGAATTCAAGGCACAAGTCTGAAAATCCAGGGGTGGACTTGGAGGGGGTTCAGACTCTCTACCTGGGGTAAGGATAGACCGGACCCTCTCCTTCTGCAAGGAGGTCCAGCACCTGCTTGACCGAACAAAGGCAAGACTGCCCTGTCATGAGAGCAATGAGTGGAAGACGCATAGGGGCCAGACACAGAGTACTAGATCATTCTATGTACATGCTGTCAGGCCCCATTGTAGACATCCCTCCCCTCGCTCTGATTGGCATTAAGAGAAAATATAAAGGACCGACTGGGGGGACAGTCCAAAACGAAGCCGCCAGGGTCATTCTGGGTGCCCCAAGGTGGGCGAAGGTCCTCAACCTCCTAGTGGAGACAAACCTTCTCCCTTGGCCTCACGAATTGATCTAACGGCAGGACAATTCTTATCAAAGGTCATCCAGGCTCCCAGGAACACAAGCCTAAGACATAAAATAGTCAGGATGCCTAGAACAAGATAATGAGCTGTTTACAAACAACTCCTGGCTGTCTCACACAGCCAGGGTGTTAATACGCCATCAGCTCAAAGAACCACAAACTGGCCAAGGGCATGGACTCCCCCTCACCCTGACTTTGTCGAAGCTCCACCGTGGGCACAAACCTCGTTTAGAGTTCTCGGTCATGAGACTAGCAAGCAAAAAAGAACGATTATTGTACGCCTAGCCTAAAGGCAGAAACCCAGAGGGTCATTGCAACCATCACCCCTCCGGGGAGCAGAATATTACACGGATGGATCGGTCGATCCTTAAACCCACACTGCAGGCGCCGACTTCGCAGCAAGGGATGCCACAAAATCCATGAGGGTAACAGACAACGCCTCCTTGCTACAGGCAGAGGAGTTGCTATCATGGGAGCACTGAGCCACGCGTCCCGGAGGGAAGGACACGTGGTCATAAAACACAGACTCCAAAGGAGCCGTCGATGTCTTCAGCAGCGCTCACCACTGACAAAATCTACTTCCTGACTACCATCCTCACACTGGCACAGAGGATTCTTGCACAGGGTAGAAGAATTATCATAAACTGGGTTCCCAGCCACATAGGGATCAGAGGCAATGAGCTTGCTGACAGATTTGCCGAAATCGGCAGGGGTATGCCCCCTAATCCCCTGATAATACATCAGAGCCGAAAATTACTTAGGAGGAAGTGTACGGTGACAGGCCAACTCCTTCCTCCTGCAGCTTCACAGAGAGGAAACGAGAATATTCCCCTCGGCCAGCTGGTACTCAGATGCCACAGGCTATGAACCACGGCACTCTCTGAAATAAACAACAGAGGTACCGAAGTCATTCTGCACAGAAAAGCGCCTAGGTTACCACTGTGCATGGCAGATTATACAACCATAGAACGTGAAGAGAGGTGTTTCATGCATTGCGGCGAGCCGAAAGCCACACTTGTACATTACTTAGAGAATTGCGTGCACACGCAATTCCTAAGACAAAGCCCGGGAGAACACAGCCGTCGTGCTGGAAAGAGATTATGCGAGAGCTTACACCAGACTACAAAGGAGCCCTGCTGGCAACCCAGTACCCCGGTAAGCACCGAGTGTCAGACAAAAAAAATGAGACAGCCATAAAAAGCTGACACAGGCCGGGCCATAAGTGAAAGGCCCGGGCGAAGCCAGAAATTCGCAATCTCAAGCAAGCAAGCAAGCAAGCAAGCAGGAGTGTCGCTAATCAAGTAGCCTAATACCTGATTTTGTGTCACGTTCATGAACAGAGGGTATGACATGTACATACACTCAGAAAATAAAACCAAAAAGGTTATTCATATTTATGAGTTGTATTAATATATATATATATAAATATTTTTATATATATATATAATATTATATATATATTAGGTATATTATATATATATATATTATATATATATCAATATACATATGTATGGTGAAATCATATATATATAAGTATATATATATATATATATATATAATATATATAATATATATATAAAATATATATATATATATATTCACAATATTAATATATATATATATATATATATATATATATATATATATATATTCACCATACATATGTGTGTATATATATGTATATATATATATATAATATAATATAATGTATATATATATATATATATATATATAATATATATATATATATAATAATATTATATGTGTGTGTGTGTGTGTGTGTGTGTATGTGTATTATGCACACATATATATGTGTGTATATATATATATATATATATATATATATATATATATATATAATATTTTTATATATATACATATACACACACACACACACACACACACACAACACACATATAATATATCTATATATATATATATATAGATAATATATATATATATATATATATATATATATGCGTGTGTGTGTGTGTGAGCACACACACACCACACACGCACACACACACACACAACACACACACACACACACACACACACACACACAACAACATATATATAATAATATATATATATATATATATATATATATATATATATATATATAATCATAAATAGATTAATATATACGTACATGAGCCCATATATACAACTCTATATATATATAATTGTGTATTTACATACATAAATATATTTGTGTATATACGCATATACATTTATATAACATTTATATATATAATATATATATAATATTATTATATAATATATAATTATATATATATTATATATAATATATTAAATAAACATATATAAACAGAAATATATATATATATATATATGCACATATACATATACACATATATACACACACATTATATTCATTACTATCAAAACAATATAAAAGTAATCATCAGAAGCCAATCAATTTGAGGAAAATGACAGAAATGTATCCTCAGTCCTCAAGCAACTAAGGACAGCCTTTTTCGCCTTCTAGCATACAACTTTACTGTGTGGTATCCTATCGTTGATATAGTTTGTCATGATCAATCATTGTCAACTTATTAGAAATAAATTACCGTTTTTTTGTTTGTTTGTTTTCTAATCTATATTATACTGATATGTGGATGTATCAAATGTTCAATCCTAAATATTTGGTTTTCTACTGTATCATGTATGCATTTTTTAAAATTTAAATACAGCTTCAGTTTTAAGTACTACTTATGATTCTGAATTCTTTCCCAATTTTTCTTGAGAAAAAAAAATGATTCAATCTCTGGGAGTCCACGAACTTCAGTGAAATAAATAGCTATATTCCAGGAGAAATAACCCCAGAAGTTTGTCACTCCCCAGCTATCCTCACTTTAATCATAAGGTAAACCCAATTACTTTATATGTATAATCAATGGTCAGGTGTGTATTGGTAGTGAAAAAAATAGTGATTGGGATGAAGAGGGGGGACCAAGGACCGAGACTCCGTGTCAGAAAAGCTTTTGGTTCTTCACTGGTTCATTCAGTGCAACACTGGGTGGAATCTCTGTGGCCAGATCTTGTTAAGTTTTTCTCTTATCTAATTTTTTATAACATTTTCCAATGAAATATGAACATGGCTTTACCATTTCCCTTTTTTCTTCCTTTTCTTTGTATCTCTTTTGCTATTTATTTGCCTCCATGACCAAAATCTTCCTTCCCCCTCCACCCAAAACTACCAAGTCCCCTCTGGATCTCATCCCCGATTGTTTTAACCTGACCTTCATATACATTTACCCATCTTTGTTGTTTTTTTATGGGGGCCATCCCAGGATGATTACTGGTTCGAGTCGTGTGTGGAACATTCTCAGGCCTCAGGAAAGAGAAGCCTCTCAGCCTGTTGCAATCCTCCAGTACTATCAAATAGTCATCCACCCAAATGTAAACAAAGCTGATCTGCATAAAAATAATCTGGGCAAATGATAGGTAGAACCTTGAAACGTGATCAAAGGCAGATTTATGAGTCAGGCAGAGGTGCCTCATCCTCACTTCGCCAGGTAACTACTACCAACCACACAATACACACTGTGGCATGGCAAAGCAATAGAAGCAGGGGACTTTTTGTCAACAACGCAACGAAGAAGTTCTATCTTGTCAAGATGCCAGCGCCCCTAACGGCATCCGCCTTGCCACGGGGGGGGGCTTGAGGTCCAATGATCTGGTGAGCGGACCAGAGGGCTACCATACTGGAGGGTCACAGTGAGAGATGAGACAAATTGGCTTCCTGGTGCACCAAGGCCTATGAAGGGGATGGTGCACCCCCCTCTGGTTCATCTCATCTTGACCAGGGGAGAAACTCTCCCACGTGTGTTTTGCCGTGCGTGGCATCCCGTAATTACCAGGAGACAAGGAGTCCTGGAGTTGAGCGATGCTGCACGCTGCGCCCTGCCGCTAGCAACACACCTATTTGGTCCTTTATTCTGGTTAGACGGGTGCCTTGATCAAGGCCGGTCAAGTCAACGCGTCAAATATGGCTAGGTCAAGCAGGTACTAGTTCAGTCGTCAGCGCATAGGTCCTGCGCTTTTTGCCACAGTAACTGGTAACAGTGGCTGCTGCTTATATTTCCTCATTACCCTGTGGCTGTTGGGAGATTTTGAGCCAAACTATAGCTTCTCCTCGTTGGACTCCATGATGGGTGGGTGGGGGGAGGGTGAAGAAATGAAAGAATTCTAATTTGTATGAGTACTACAAAATTTAAAAGATCTACTCTCTCCCTGATACTTACGCTCCCTGACCATTTCCTCTGGAACATCACTGTTGTCACTCTGGAGCCTTTCAGATTCAAAGGCAAGAATGGGAATCATAATGGTTCCCTGGTCTCCCAAACCCTGTAAGAAGGGGAAAAGTCCCCTCAATCCACTAAGGAAATCTTACCTGGTAATATGAGAGTATTTCATATAGTAGTACCTAGTAGTGAAGACCATGGATGGTGTATCATCATGGATCTTGAGATTTTTGAATACATAGAAATGGTTGGAGGATATCAACGTGATCCTTGCATCACCCACAGCGAGATGGTAGCCTGATAGTGTGAGGTTTCGTCCCAGAGAGAGTGCCATCCTGCGTGCGATATGCACATCCCCTGGGGCTCAAGTTTTCATGCTCTCATCACAAACCTCAAAACCCTCAATCAGTGTAAGTAATTGTCTTTTTTTTCCCGAGACCTGATGAGTATTCTGAGGAAAACTGTTAAGGACTAGTATAATTTTAATGTAGTTGGCAGTAAAACGTTTTAAGAAGAAAAGTTGACGGTGTGTGAACAGTCCGACACCAGCTCTCCTCTAACTTTAATATGTTTGGTCCTTCCAAAATCAGTTAAGTTGGCCATGTCACCACCTCAAGGTAAAGCCATATGTGCCCAACCCTATGTGGTGCTTCCGACTGCCGGATTATGGGCTCTTGCCGTTTTCAGGAAATGGCCAACCAAGGAATATGTGTAAAGGTGTGTACAACAGTTCACAGAAGATGACGAACTGTCAGGTCCATTGCTGTTACCTCTGCAAAGAGCTAATGAGCTTCTCAAGCATGTAAAAGGTAAAAATGTGGAAAGAAGTATTCATAATAAGGGCAAGACAAAGTTTATTTTCCAGCGGCAAAGGCGACATGCTGTTGTGCTGTTTGCCCAGCCAGGTAAATCTTTGCTTCGGTTCTGGCTCATCCTCCTTCCCACCAACCTTTTTTTTTTTTGCCCCTCCATGCTTTCTTACACCACACCCATCTGCCACTTCTTTTAAACCTCAGCCCCAATTGCTGAACTGCCTCGGGTGAATTCCCCAGAAACGGATTAGGGTGAGGGGTCCTATTGAGGAAAACTCCTCCTCCCGAGTAAGGCTTTAGAGCCTCAGTTGAGGCTCCAGAGGCTTAAGGGTGACAGCCCCAGCTGCACCATATCCACGGGCCTCCGCTTGCTAGGCAGAATGCCCCTGAACAAAGGCTCCGGTTTAACCCTTTGCCCAGGCAAAGAATCCTGATTCGGTTCAAAAGACTCATTTCAAGGTGGGGTCTTTGGAGCCGTCAGAAGGGCTCCAGGGGTCTCACACGGTGACACGCCAGCTGCCACCACATCCACGGGGCCTCTGCTGCTAGCGAATTCCCGAAGCAAAGGCTCAGTCCGTTCTTTGCCTAGGCAAAGAATCCTGAGCCTGTCAAAAGGAAGCCTGTGGAAACTAGTTCCACCTCGTAACCAACCCTTAAAGACTTCTCCCAGATCCTGGAAAGGGACAGGCCTAAAGGTGTATGGGCAAACCTTGACCCAGGTGCTGCCAAACCCTTATGAAAAAATATATTTAAAGAACTGGATACCCTAACCATGGAACTGTCAGGAACCATGCAAAATGGAAGGACTGCAACTCTGATAGCTTCAGAACCCAGTTTTGTGTATGCCTACAAGAGATTACTGACAAGGGGAAAATCATCCGATTTTCCCTGAGAGATTCAAAATTTCTAGCCCATTTATAACTTTGACAATGGACCTCATGGGGAGTAGCAGTAATGGTACGTCAGGATATTCCTTTCCAGGCCATCCACTGCAGACAACACTGCGGGTGAGGCTGTGAGAATAGGCTAGACACGAACTTACACTGTTGTAGCTATCTACCTTCCTCACATAATCGCAACAGAAATGTTTGGAAGATCTACTTGGGCAATTGCCACATCCATTTCTATTCTTGGGAGATTTCAATGTCGGCATCACCTCTAGGGAGGACACTTTTGTGCAAACCCTCGAGGAAGGACCTTGGAGTCCTTGCTCCTAAGAGGTAGATGCAGTTTTATTGACATTGCACTCCCCACATTTCCAAGCAAACTGGGACATTCTCCAATATAGAACCTGTCAAATGTCTCACCTGATTCACACAGATGAATTCACTTGTCAGGTTTATGGAAGACTTACTGGACGCGACCATTTTCCAATACTTTTGAGGGAGGTTAATGGGTATTCCAGCCAATGGAGTGCAAGATGGCGACTTGCCATGCGGCTGGAATCTTTTTTAGTCAACTACAGTATTGCTGGATCTGTGATGATTTTCCAGCAAAGCATCCATTCCCAAAAGTAAGCGGCCATTACCGTCGACCTCCGGTACCATGTGGTCTGTGAATGCCAACAAGCTTGTCCAGAGTAGAACGCTGCATTAAGGCAGTTGAAACGACGCCCCAGTGGATAAACCTTGATCTATTACAAAAAGACCTAGCCAGGCAGGCGAGTGCTAAAGGAGGCAGACGGACGTCATGGAAGACAGTATGTCTCTTGATTAACCTCTGGACCCCCATAGCATGGGTATGGGACAAGGTGCGTAGATCGCTGGAAAGAGCACATCACCTGTCCCGGAGGGGGGCCTGCATTTGAAGATTGATGGTATCATCATCACAGATAAAAAAGATTTCTAATGAGCTGGATAATCCGCAGAGATCTCCTTCTGGAGCATCTTAACTGCCCGATTCTCCCTCTTCGGGCTGAGCAGTAACGACACCCAGTGTCGTTCTTCAGTGTACTGCAGTCCGGAGACTTCCAACAACACTTGCCATTTTTGTGCAAAGGAGCTGGAACTCTGCTTTGCAGCTCTGCCGTAAGACTGCCCCAGGAAGTGACGATATCCATACCAAATGATATATCACTTACAGAGAGCTCCAGAAGTTCTTGTGGACCTATTCAATAGGATATATATGGAAGGGTACAGTGCATCCACATGGAAAGAGCCTATAATCATTCTGTCCGAAACTGGCAAGGAGGCCTTTCCACACCAGGAAATTACAGACCCATTTCCACACTACCCAGTTGCAATCTGCGCTGATGGAGAAACTGGTAAACTTCAGGTTGACATGATGCTATAAAGGAACACGTGCTTGACTCCATCTCAATATGGGTTTAGAGATTAGATCCGACCACAGATGCCTTGTGAGGATGGAACTGCTATACAGAATTCCTTCGCACAGCGACGTCACATGTTACAGTCGTCTTTGACCTTGAAAAGGCTTATGCTACTACTTGGAAGCATGGCATACTCAGAAGTTGTATGACTTTGGTTAGAGCAGCATTACTACATTCATACAAGCTTCCTTGGCTAACAGGAAATTTAAGTTGGTGGAAACAGTTTGCTCTAACCGGAAGATCAGCTGGAAGGGGTCCCACAAGGGAGTGTTTTAAGTGTGACCCTGTTGCCATTGCTATAAATGACATTGTAAAAGGTATGTGGATGACTTTACACTGTACTGCTCAGGAGGAGCTTCAGGATGTGCAATGACACATGCAGGCTGCATAATCAGGTTTGTCATGGGACCAACTATCATGGGTTAAATTTTTCCCCAAGCAAGACCTGGCATGGATTTCCACAAACAGGAAAATTCCTCCTTCCCTCTATTTTAGGAGCAAACCCACTGCAATTTGTCCTATAGGTGAAGTATTTGGTCAAGTTTTTGCCTCAGGCTTACATGGGTGCCTCAACATCAAACAGTTGAAAGTAAAGCTACAAAAGTCCTTTTCTTAGTATTTTCGGGTTTTTTGCACATCTATCTTGGGTGCAGACGCACAACGCTTCTGCGTCTTTCCCGAGCGCTAGTTCGTAGTAAGCTTGATATGGATGTGAAGCTTATTCATCTGCAACTCCCACTGTTCTACGATGTTAGACTCGTTCATAATGAAGCTCTCAGAATCTTACTGGGCTTTTCAGTCTTCACCCTGTTGAGTCCCTGTTAATGCTGAGAGTGGAGAACCACCTCTTTATTACACCGAGATACATGAACCTGATTTACCTACACGAGACTAAATGAAATTCCAGGATCTCCTACATCCAGATTGGTTTTTCATTCAAACCCTCCTTGAGGATAGCCGATTCTATTGTTGAGAATGAGAATCTTGTGGAAGATCTTAATGTAAATGCTCTCTCAGGTTCTGGCTGTTGGAATTCCCAATTTCCGCTTGGAATAATCAAGTCGAGCTGGATTAGTCGGATTGGAAAGGGAGAGATCCTCGGCAGAAGTCCGGAGAAATTTCTTCAGCACATTTTCTAATACCCGGTGATTGATGCAATTTATCAGATAGTTTCGAAATATGAAATGCGTGGGTTCGGTCAGCAGTGAGCAGAAGGAAGACTTACATCTGGCAGTCTTTCTCTTAGCAGCCTCGATCTTCACTGCACAGTTACTGCCATCCTTACAGCAGTTAAGATGACTAGAGATCCTTACGAACCATGTCTGTTGTGATATATTGTGACTCCTCGTAGTGCCTTGAAAGCAATCAAGAGCTTAAACTCATCACATCCAGTAGTAAGGGGTTCAAATTGGGCTTGCTACTGATGTCAACACGTAAAAGATAACTCTAGTTGGTGCCAGCGCATGTTGGTATCAGTGGAATGAGCGAGCTGATCAGAAGGCCAGGAAGCTGCGGCTCAGCCTTGTGTGCTCGTTTTCCTCGCCCACACCCGACCTGAACCCCGCATCAGAATTTGTCTTCCAGTGATAAATGGAGGAACAATGGCGCATACATCCAGATTCAAACTGCGAGAGATTAGAGATGACCTTGGCAGTTGGCGACTAGCATCCATCCCACCGAAAAGTGGAAGTTGTATTAAACAAGACTAAGAATCGGGCACACAAGACTGACTCTGGGCCAATGATGGCTAAAAAATGAAGCACTTTGTGAAGGATCAGAGCCATTAACGATGCACATTAGTGGAAAGCTGTGCAACATTCGCGATACCAAGACCGTATGTACTTGTCTCCCCATATACACTGAAAAAAGTATTGGGGGAAGCTTGTGACATAGAAGGTCTTATTAATTTCCTGGGAGACTAATATTTTCAATAAAATTTAATTATGCTAATGTTTATGCAATATTTTATGCACTAGAGCATAAATATTTCTGCTTTGCTTTTTAAATCTATTTATTGTTTATTTGTTAGAAGTTTATTGATAGATTTTTTAAAGTTTTACATGTTAATAGTTTCTAGTTAACAAGGCATTCGCCGCTAATGACTTAGCTGTTGACGCGGAAGATAATCTTATAATCAAGCAATCTTGTGTCAGATGTATGTAGTTGAAGGACTGTTCCACTTCGCCTAATGCTTGTAATAGTCATATTCCTGGATAAATACACATATCAGTACCACTTCTTCTGCTTTATTGACACTATCTCTCATTCTCTCTTATTTGTTTATTCCTTTGCCTTATACATACAAGCATTCTTTCCTTTACCTTCTCATTTTAAAGCCTTCCAGATCTCTAATATTTGTCCTCCCTCTTTCTTCCTGTCCAGCTACATTTCGTTATCTTGCTTTACACTGCACCTCTTTCGCCACTCCACGTCCTCCGAGAGTTACTGATTTCGAAATCATATCAAATAATGTAGAGTAGCTACTTGTGGATGCATCTATTCGCTTGTTTGGCTCATGTCTTCGTTTGACCCGACATCCCACACTCGGGGGAGGAGAGGAAGACACTCTTGTTGTTGCTCTTTGTATCAACAATTAATTATCTCCTCAGTATCTGAGATCATTTTAATAGTTCATACTAGTCATATTTCTCTCACTAGATCTTACTCTGTCACTTGTATTATTGTTAACAATGTAAGGAAAGTTCACGAACTTATTAGAGAATTTAAACTAATTTTATTAACTGTAAAGTATTATATTATACACAGTAAAGTCAATCACATAAATTTATTTTCAAAGATATAACATCTTAGTTCATTATAAATCCAATACATAATTATACATATTCATATCCATCTTTTAGTTTATAACAATAACTTGACGCCTTTTACTCTAATTTGTTAACTACAACTATTAATATCAATTTAAGCAACTGTTATTAATTAACCATGGCCAATGCGTAAAATAGATGTTAGCAAGTTTATAAAAGATCGCTTTCTTCACATACAATGATGAAATCATAAAAATATTTGTAAACAAATTGAAATACAGAAATAGTGAGAATTTATTTACACGATTAATACTTATACCAAGCAATTTAAAATACTAAGTTAATGTCTTTACCACTTACTAACTTAAACTCAAGATTATATCAATTAAAAAGTAAATGAGTACGTTCTGAAATGGACATAAATGTCCTGTGCTTATCAGGCCAATCATATACTGAGTTAATATTGCTAAGCCGCAATTAACTCAAGCAAACTTATTCTAGGAAATACTTAATGATCACGTGCAAAAACACAACTATTCTACGCTCTACCGAAATTAACAATCATCATTACTGTTTAATCACACTTCGGAGAGCTGAGCTCTCTTAAAGTAAATAATTAATTCATACTCTCTATGCTAACTTTAATATATCAGTACACTTAGAATTCAAATCTATATTTCGTCAATTAAATAATTCTTCAAACTTGACAATCACATCTATATTATTCATTCTATATTATTACTTCTAATTAACAATTCTTGGTCCTTTTTATAGTCATACATCAATCAAGATACCTATAACCATTCTTAATCCACATTTCCATAGCACATTCCCGTCCTATATTCCCCCTTAACAAGAAAAACCTTACTTGCTTCATTGGCTTACCAAAATGCAGCCAAAGTGACATGGCTGCAAGTGCTACCATAGATGACTTTAGAAAAAAAAAAAACCCAGCTCCAACTAACGCCAACTCTAGACGTCTTTATTCCCTAATATGGGGGCCCTTCCGGGTCCACAAACCCTTAACATTACCATGAATTATCTATAATTTCTCTTCACTTATTTGAAAACTATCTGCGTCAGGACTTTCCTATGTCCCAGCAAATTTTCAACACTGTCATTTTAGCACTTAACTTTTGTCCTATCTGCTTCCGTTTTATTTTCTTGATCCCGGACTGGAGTATTGTGATATATCTAGTGATCGCCTCCACTTGTTGTTTTCGTATTCGTGGCTTCTAGAATCTTCTGTTAGTCTGTGCTCAGTCTGCGTCATGGGTCATCTTCCCCTGTTACCATTCTTTTCATCTGACCATTTTTTCTGGATTTCACCCTCCTCTTTTTTCGTATGTTTTTCTGATTCGCGACCGGGATGTGCGTCCATTTGCCTCGCGTTGTTTACGAGATAGGCGTGTCTTATCCACGACGATCTTTTAGGGAAAATGGGGGGGGGGGGGGGGGGGGGGTGGGGGGGGGGGGGGGGGGGAGGGGGGGGGGGAAGGAGAGGGAGGGGGGAGGGGGGGGGGGGGGGGGGGGGGGGAGGGGGGAGGGGGGGGGGGGGGGAGAGGGAAGAAAGGGGGGGGGGGGGGGGGGGGGGGGGTGTAGGGGGACTTTTGCTTTCATGATCCACGGTGCACGATGATTTCTGTTCATACAACAACACAAAAAGGAGTTCTTCCGTTGAATTCAAACAACGTACAAAAATTCATGACACCTTCATGTGCATTTACATATGGGGTCCGGGGCAGAGCTAGAGAATGCGACGATTGGATGGGGGTGTTTGTTCATCGCGTGTTCATGAATGGCTGGAGAAATAGGACTTATCCCAAAAAGAGGGGTCTGTCACTTCTTCCACCATTGCCAGTGTTTCCTTTATCGTTAATTTACTAGGAAATTTCCTGTGGGAGACTAATATTTTCAAAAAAAATTTAATTATGCATAATGTTTATGCAATAATTTTATGCACTTACAGCATAATATTTATGCTTTGATTTTTAATCTATTTATTATTATTTGTAAGATATTTATTGATAGATTTTTAAAGTTTTAAACATTTTAATATTTCTAGTTAACAAGGTATTCGCCGCTAATGACCTTAGCTGTTGACGCGGCAGATAATTTTAAATAATCAATCAATCAATCTCCCACTCCAACCCAGGCCACGCCCTCACAGGCAGAGCCAGAACAGGCTGAATCTGTGCAGCCAGTGCCAGAACAAGCTGACCTTACTCAGGTAAAGTCACATAGATACACATACAAATCCTAAAGTTAGAAAAGCTAAACTCACAAAA
Source organism: Penaeus monodon (assembly GCF_015228065.2). Lineage (NCBI taxonomy): Eukaryota > Metazoa > Arthropoda > Malacostraca > Decapoda > Penaeidae > Penaeus > Penaeus monodon. The sequence continues at coordinate 13,324 of NW_023646862.1, forward strand.
GTGAGAGTTACCAAAGGCTCTCCACTTCTCAGTGGACCCATGGTTAGGCTGATAAGCAGCCCAAAAATAGATGAAGATCCCTCACCAGCAAAGACTTCACAATGGAGTTGTCAAATTTCGACACAACTGGCTCTGAAACCGAATATAAAGACGTCTCTGATGTTAATTACCACCATGTAACATCATTACACACAATCTAAGCATACTACACTAGAACATCTATGGCTTCAATACAAAGAATGCCATCCTCCACACAATAGTGAAATCAAAGAACATTGACATTGCTGTGCTCCAGGAAACATTAATAGATGGGGCTGTTCGCTTCTCAGGGTATCATGTCGTCATGCTGCCAAGCATAGCTGGCAAAAGAGGTTTGATCACCCTGGTCAGAGCAACAATCCCTTGCTCTGAAATAACCGATACACCGCACTGTGGAGAGGATGTTGAATCTCTTGAGATTCACCTGTCTGGGGGCCCCCTCAAGCTGTATAATGTGTACAGCAAGCCAGCTGTAGGAACTTAGGCATCAGCCAGTTCTGTGCTACTACAGCACAAGACCGAGGGATCATAGGGGGAAACCTCAATACAGTCCACCTCATCCTGGCTCCCTGCAGGGCACCGGATGTAGCAGGCCATCGCATAGCCAGTGTGTCTGAGACTTTTCCCGAGATCGCTCATCTCAATAGCCAAGAGGCAACAAATGTCAAAGGAGGGGTCCTAGACCTCACCCTGGCCACTGCGGCTCTGGTGGAGAGAATTAGATGGTGTGTCAATGAGACTGTCACAAGTGACTATTATAGCACTGTTACTACACTCATGGATGCTGGCCCAGCCCAAATGCCACAAGCAAATCCAAGATGGAAAACAGACAAGGCCAAATGGCAAGCCTTTCAGAATGCCTTGGCCCACTGTCTTAGAAGCAATGAACCCCCACAGAGTGAAAACGTGGAAGTGCTTGAAGCCAGACTTATCAGTGCCATAAATCAAGCAGCCTCACAGACTATGCCTAAAACTCGGCCATGGTCCAGGAGTTATAAAGACGCCTGATACTTTAATAATGAGATTAAGGAAGTCAACCACAGAGTGAACATGTGTAGAAAATATTTCTGAAGGCAAAGAACCCCTGACAACCTTGCCCTACTAAGGGAAGCAGTCAGGGATGCCAGGAAACTGCCAATGGTGTGAGTCCTTTAACCACCGAACCACACTTACAGAGCTGTGGCAACGGGTCAGGCAAGCTACTAGCCGCTCAGCCCCGAGGTGCACCACCACAACCCTCAATCAGAAGTAATCAGACTGGTGCATGAGTTCTCAGCAAGAACAAGCAGCAACCAGTCTGCCAGCTGACTGAGGCAAACCAACAATGCCTACTACAGGCAGACTTGCTCATATCAGAGAGAGGGCAGCCGAACACGATATCTCAGATGTTATCTTTTCTCTGAGGGAACTAAGACAAACCTACAAAAACAGTTCTGGCACAGCCCCAGGTTCTGAAGGAATCTCGTACCCCATCATTTCCGACCTAGGACTGGCAAGTGAGCTTACATTCTACAACTCATCAACAAGTCTGGGAAACTTCCACTCTACTCCAGAGCTGGAAGAGGGTTCTCATAGTTCCCATCCTTAAAAAAAAAAAAGAAGCCAGGGAAGTACCACTCCATCTCTCTCCTCAGCTATCTGGGCAAGGCAGCCGAAAGAAAGGTACTAAACCGACTCCAATGGAAAATTGGACCCCCATATGAACACCTCCATGAGTTCACAGGAGGCATGAGCACAAAACACAGCATAACCACACTCTTAAGCACAATCAGCACTGTCACTTCTGTGGTATTATTCCTAGACCTGGAGACGGCTTTTGAATTATGAAGTCCTCTTGCTATCAGGAGACCCTATCCAGAAGGGAATCAGAGGAAAGCTCCTGGCTTAGATAGGTGACTATTTCATAAACAGAATGTGAAAGTCAGATTCCAAGGTCACCTATCACAGCACAGGCCACTAAAAACTGGAACACCTTAGAGTGGGATCCTCAGTCCAGCCCTTTTCCACACCCTAATGTCCTGCAACCTCAACCTACACCTTCAGTGGGTGCAAAATCATCTACTATGCAGACGACGTTGCAATCATCTTCACTGGACCACACTGCCTAAGTAAAGCCCAGTGCTGTCTGGACCTTGTATCTGAGGAGTGCTGTAGGACAGGACTGAAGATCTCTGCAGCCAAATCCAAAGCCATGGCTTCTGAGACTAAATGTTCAGGCACAAGACTGAGAATCTAGGGACTGAAATTAGAATGGGTCCAGGTCTTCCAATACCTTAGGGTAATGATTGATCAAACCTCTCCTTTAAAGAGAAGGTCCTGTACTTGGTTGATCAAACCAAGTAAGACTGTCTGTCATGAGAACAATTATCTGGAAACACATAGGAGCTAGACATAAAGTACTAAGATCATTCTATGTACATGCCATCCAACCCATTGTGGACTATGCTTCTGTCTCACTGATTGCCGCAAAGATTAAGAGAAAAACTGGAGACAGTTCAAAATGAAGCCGCCAGGATTATTCTCGGTGCCCCAAGGTGGACGGAGGCCCTCAACTTCCTCATGGAGGCAAACTTTCTCCCCCTGGAATCACGAACTGATCTCATGGCAGCTCAGTTCCTTTCAAAGGTCATCCAAACTCTCTGGAACACACATGAGACAAAAATACTCAGATGCCTAGAACAAGACCACAAGCTGTTTGCAAGCAACTCCTGGCTGTCTCACACAGCAGGGTGTTGATACGCTATCAGCTCAAATAGCAACTACTTGCCAAGGGCATAGATTCCGCCCACCCGACTCTATTGAAGCCCCGCCGTGGGCACAAACCTTGATCGAGTTTTCTGTTATGAAGTCAGGAAAAAGAATTAATACACCATGCCTAGTCTAAAGGCAGAAGCTGAGAGGGTCTTGCAGCCGTCACTCCTGGTAGTGGAACATACTTCACAGATCAAAGTATCAAAGACGGCTTTGCAGCAATACATATATACAGACTCCAGGGCAACCATTGACTGTCTACACAAAGCTCACCCAAAGACAACATCTGCCTCCTGATTACTGTCCTCACCATAGCACAGAGGATTTTGCTCAGGGTAAAGAATAATCATAAACTGGGGGGACCAAGATGTCAGTTAAGCTTGACCCATTTGATTTGTCAGTTCGCTTCTAGAAGTCACCGAGTCAAGAACACACACCAGCCCCTGGTCCCCAGAGATGGCCAGCCCCCGCTCAGCGCTTGCTCCCAGATCATCGTATCGTGTGTTCATACTTGTTTGCACACTTCCGACTATAAAGAGTCAAGCCGTACCAATCTATCACTGTACCCACCAGTCCAACGTAGAACGCATCCATAGCCTTTTACACACACCTATATGTGCGGTCCCACAGCCTGCCGACCCTCTTTATTTGGGGCTGTGTCGGCGGGGGCGGTAGAGGTGGCGTGCACCCGGAGTGACCACCCGAGGCTTAACCTCAGGCATGCTTTCCAGGTAGGCGCTTGGAACATCTGGTCCCTGCGGCACGATGAGCGTTACCTCTGCTATCGCGGGAATTGAGGCGACTGGGAGTTGAGGTGGCTGCCCTCTCAGAGAAAACTGGTAGCGGCATGATCAGTGTGGGTGGGTACACCTACTACAGGTCGGGCCGCAGCAATGGTCACCACCTCCAGGGTGTAGCCATAGCCATCTCCAGTCGACTTCAGCCCTTGGTAGTTGAGGCACACCGGTTGATGAGCGTATTATGGCACTGAGACTGAAGCATGCTATTGGCTTCATGTCTCTTATTGCTATGTACGCCCCTACTGATGTTTGTAAAATTGATGTGAAAGAGGTGTTCTATGCCAAACTTGCATCTGTGCAGACAATTGCCCCCGGCGAGATATTCGCATTGTTCTGGGCGACTTCAATGCGGTATCTGGCTGTGACCGAGCTGGCTATGAGATGTCCGTAGGCCCCCATGGTACGGGAGCTGATCCCAGCAGTGAGAATAGCCTCTTTCTCTGGGACTTTGCTAGGTCCCAGAGAATAAGGATCTCTGGCTCCTGGTACCAGCGCTCCAACCCACATCGCTGGACATGGTACAGCGACACAGGTACAGTGGCCAAGGAGATCGACCACATTCTTGTTTAGCACGCAATGGAGGATCC
>NW_023646862.1:22500-27500 GCF_015228065.2 Penaeus monodon
GATGATGATGTTTGATGATGATGATGATGATGATGATGATGATGATGATGACGATAGTGATGATGATAAGATAAGGATAAGGATAAGGATAAGGATAAGGTGAGGATAAGGATAGAGATAATGATATCGATAATAAAGATTATATTGGTAATGATAATGGAAATTATAATGGTAACGATAATGATGATGAATATAATGATAATGAGAATAAAAATGAGGAAGAAGCTGAGGATGATGTTACATGATAATGTTAACCGAAATAACTGTTGGCATGAAATCAGTATCAGTAAACAAATCATATTATCCTTTCTTGTGCAATCGAGGAAATAAGCAATTCTTTCTCTCGTCCTCCCAGTCACTCTAGTTAGGGCAGGGTAATGGAGAAGTGTTTTATGTATGCTACTCACTTATTAAGCATTGCTCGACCGAAAGATTCTTGAGGCAGATGTATTGGAGCGAAGAGTCATTCGTTATTTTAACTTTTCTTCCCATTTGCCTCTATTTTTTACCGCTCATTGTCCTATTATGTGCAAGAACTTACGGTGTTTTAGTAATTATTTGAAGAACAGTACTTTTGTAAAGAAAGCGTTTCTTTGATGTGCTTTGACTTCTATGTTTTCCATTTGTTCACTTTTATTATGAGTATATGTGTGAACTGACCAAATTCTGCCTGGATGCATTTAACAAATCAGGGAAAGAAATTATCACAGTTAAAATCAAGCAAATTGTTGTAATTACTTTTCAATCATTCTCTTTCACAGTCCAACATGTAGCTTAAATTAGTGTTCTTAGCATGCTACTTTACCCGTTTGCAATCCCAAGGTTCTTCTCAAGCGGAATAAAGCAAGATCAATGAGTCTGAATTCCGTGGACTAGCTTCTACCTGGGTTGAGTAGGAGAGGTGAAACCTCAGCAATAATCCAATAAGGATTCGTTAACTGACGCATGGATCTTTTACTGAATAGAGACCTGATTTAAAACTGTCTTTAGACAGTGTGTCTGTGTTTCATCATGATTCCTTAAGCTGAATAGGATATTTTGTTAGCCATTTAACCATTCGAAAGCGGATTTTTTAAAGAAAAAAAATCATTCTAAATAGTACATCAGTGCTGCAGCGCAGAATAGTAAAAGCGGCCACAAACATAGAACCATTCTGAGACGGAGCTGGACTCAATATATACATATAGAAAACCAAAAATACGCTTTTGTTTTTCGGTAAATGTTGAAAGTTGAATGGATTCCGAGACCATTTTCCAACCGTCTGCCATATTAAATTTTCCCTTCAAATAAGGCTTCTTTTCGGCCAGAAATGGAATCTTTGACGATCTTACTGGATCCGCTGGAACGAATAGAATCAGATAAAAAAAACTTTGTCAACTTTGGAGACTGTATTGACGAATAATGAATAAGTCGAAGCTATTATTTCTTTAACAAAACTTTAAGAGCGATTCACGGTCGAATTAGTCAATTTGACATCGCGGTTAAAGGTGAAAAGACTATGATGTTTAACGGCTGTAAAAGGTTCATGTGAGTAAGAAAATAATAGGAGGGAAGGTTTTGGTATAATATAACCCATATCATGATAAAAAAAAATAAGATTATATGCCTAAGTACACAGTGTAAAATCAGCTTTAAGTCTTATTCTTAACATTCGCTGTGGTCCTCCGATGGAGGACGGAGCTGTATATCATTTTTATAGATCAAGGGTAAAACACACGCATGCGAGTGGAATCACACAGATAAAAGTGAAAGCTGCTTCAACCTTCTCGAGTAAACCAGGCGTGATGGATTAAAAGCGGTTTTTTCTGCGAAAATCTTGATGGAGATTTTGCCAGAAAAAAGGAAAAGAAAGAAAAATGTCCATCAAAGAAATGTAACGAGCAAAACTATATACATTTTTCATATTCCACTGACGACGATTCCAATGATGGTAGGTAAAATCATATTCAGGTCACGATTTATGATGATTAATTTGACGTAATTTCATATAATTTGTAATCATATTGATAGTAATGCCAAAAATATCAACAGTGACCTCATCACTAGTAAATTATCCCAGTAAAAGGAGAAAAGTGAGGTCTACGCATGAGGCAGGCAAATAAAAATCGTGATAACGCATATCCACATTTCAGAGTTCCGAAATCGATAAAAAGAGACTACGGGGACGTGAAGCAGTAAGTCCCGATACGAGCTGGGCGACATTTCTCCTCGATCGATGAAAGGAAAATAATAGATCAGGCCTTCGCGTTTCTCAGCGCAGGGCGCGGCCTCCCTACACAGGCGAAGCGAGGGGAGGGGGTGAGATGATGATGGCCACCGAGTCTGCCGATACTCCCTTGCGAGACGACGGGCGGCAGCTGGGCAGCGGGCGTGATCCGCGCGAAGGCCTTTTTCCAACGGCTGGGCCACAGCGACGCGGGAATTACTGCTTCTATCAATGGCACGCATTACTTTTGGCATGATTTTGAAGACGTTTTTAATGTAAAGTGATTATGAGTATGCTTGAATTGAACATTCACATGTTTAAGATCAGGGATTATATATATTATATATATATATATATATATATATATATATATATATATATATATATATATCTTCTTTTCTCACAGTCATTTATTCCACTGCAGGACAAAGGCCTCTCCCAATTACTATTGAGAGGTTATTTGGCAGTACCACCCTTGCCTGATTGGATGCCCTTCCTAATCAACCGCGGTTCGGTGCGCTAACACCTGTGCCACGGCGGCGACTTCCCCTACGACACCTGCGTTGACTTCTCAAGGCGATATGTCGTTTTCTCACCGTCAGATCGGGCTCGATCGAGCAATTTTGCGACCGCCGCGACGGGGAATTGACTCGGGACCACAAGGGCCAGAGCCCAGTGCTCAACCACTGCATATATATATATTTTTTTTTTCGGCAGGTTCATGTTTGAGCCGCCGTGGTCACAGCATGATACTTAATTGTATTTTTTCATGTTGTGATGTATATTATATCCCATACTACATATATATATATATATATATATATAAATATATATAAAGAAATAGATATATTTGTTTGTGTGGGGGTGGTGTATATGTATGTGTATATATATAAAATATATATATATATATTTTATATATTATATATAATATTATATATATATATATATATATATATATATATATGTATATATACATATGTATGTTTATGTGCATGTACATATATATGTATTTATATATACATATATGTGAAATAATAATAATCGGTTTATTGTTTTTCATGCATCCGAGGCTGAAAATATACATAGAAATACAGGTAGACAAAACTATATATCATAAACATATAAACAACACATAACAAAGTAAACTAACATCTATAACAACAAAATAGACGATAAACAAAAGCCAAGTACAAAATCAGGTGAGCTACGATTGGACAAGTAAATATGGACTAGTGTTCGTTGATGAGTCGGCTAGAGTGGGTACTGTGCCCCGGTGGTAACAGTCAGTGCGGGCCCTGAGGGCACCATTTTGTTGGCGGCGCGTAGGGCCCGGCGGGGGCGTCGGCGCGTCGGGGGGCAGCAGGTAACGGTTGCGTGGATGGCACAGCAATTTTAGACCAAACTGCTGCAGTGAGGCTGTGTAGTGAGTGGTGGGGGAGGTGAGGCCTAGGGCAGCCAAGGCGCTGTAAATAGCTGGTATAGACAGGGCCGAGAATGATCTTGGCTGCCCTTTTCTGCACCCTCTAAATTTTGTAGCAGCTGGGGCGGTGAGGGAGGGGCCCAGGCGGGGGAGGCGTAGGTCAATTTTGGCAGGATGAATAGCCTGTAAATATTCTGAAGCTCCGGAGTGGAACCCCAAAAGGGATTTGAGGCGACGCAGCATCTGAAGCCTGTACGAGGCAGCCCTCACGATGTCTCGACGTGTTTTCGTCCAGGAGAGCTTATCGTCGATGGTGACGCCGAGCTGCTTGGTGGATCGGACTACGTCGAGCGGATGGTTGTCCAGCGTGGGATGGGCGAGGGGGCGGGGTTGGTGGAGAAGTCGAACTGCACCACAACTGACTTCTGGCGATGATGGTGACGTGATTTGCGGTGGTCCGGAGAGGGGGTTGTCGATGGTGCGCTGGAGGCGGAGTGGTCAGGGCAGGAACTATCAATGGCGGCGGCGATGGTCGAGTCTTCACTATTTCAGTTCGAGGAGAGCGTCATGACTATCATGACTAGGCCCATTCTAGTCCCCGGGGACCCCGCACGTGAGTGGCAGAAGGCTGGAGACTTGATCCTCCCATGCGCACGGCCTGTTCCCTGTTGGAGAGAAAGTTGCAACCAGGGGATGAGGCACTCCCTGATCCCGTGGAAGCTGCTGCTTTTGAGATGACCTTTATTTTGGTCCACCAGGTCGAAAGCTTTCTTGAAATCTATGAAGATGCTGGTGACAGAGGATTTGCGCTGTCGAGGTGGGAGTGGACGAAGTCGAGGAAGCTGATGAGGCATGTGTGGTTGGAAGAGGAGCGCATGTTGGGCCCAACTGCCGAGTGTCAACGCTGGGCGCGAGGTCCTGGTAAGCCCAGTCGGCGACAAAGCTTTCACACAGCAGGCTGGGCAACGGAGTAATGGCGATGGGTCGTAGTTCGCCGAATGAGGCGGGGCTTGGGGTTTTCCCGATGGCTGTGACAAATGCGGTTTTCCATTGTGATGGGCACTTAGACTGTTTGCAATGAGCGTTATAATGGAAGTAAGAGGGTGGCAAGTTCCATTTCGAACTCCTTGATGAGGCGGATTGGCAGGTCAAAGGGAGTGGTGGCTCTCTTGACGCGGATTTTTCCTAGCTTCTGAAGCACCTGGGACTGACTGACTGTAGGAGCAAGTGAGCGGGCCGGCAGGTAGGCGGGGAGGCGGGTGGTGTCCAGGGGGGGTAGCTGCTGAAAATTGAGGCGAAGCGGATATAGAGACCCTGCTGCTTCACTGGGGCTAAGGTTTTCTGGTGCATGGAAAAAGTGCACGGCCGATTGCA
>NW_023646863.1:5000-7483 GCF_015228065.2 Penaeus monodon
ATATATATATATATATATATATTATAATATATTTAAATTGAGATCAAAACGATGCCTCTGACATATACATGTGTATAGAGTTCAACTTCATTCTAATGAACCTCCTGATTAAGTGACCCTACGTCCAGTCCCAGGACTTCAGTAAGTGTTCGGTAGTTGGAGCGCATGATTTGAATAAAGTGTAAGTGTTTTTATGCTCATTTGTAATTGCTCTGTGCTGTGAATACATTCTGGCATCGAAAGAAAAAGTTGTTGGCAAAATGAAACGTGATGATTAATCGATTCTCCAATGAGGTTTAATATGGCATTTGTTTATTTAGTAATCATTATTTGCAACATTCATAGGTATGGTTAATTCCACATTCCTAGTGGGTAATTTGCTCTTACGGACTGCCTCCCTCCTATTAGTCCATCAGACTTATGTGCGATATTTGCTTGGGCCTGGGTCTCAAAATTTTATTTTGATTGACAAATTTGCTACGTCCAGTGGACGAGAGTCTCAGGAGAGACACAAATGAAATATTACCAGACTGTACCTACCTGGAGTTAGTACCTGTGACCCAAGAGTATCATAAGGACACACTTCCAACGATACTTCGCAGAACTTGACTGCTATCTGGCACTCTGGTGGAGCGACAATATCTAGAGTACATTGCGTGTTGTGTGGGTATGATAGTGGGTAGTTTGGACTGTGAACAGTCAGACAACCATTGAAAGGCAGTTCCATAGGTCCTTGTCCATCCACACACTGACACTGTAGAAAAGATTTCTCTTAATATTATTCATAAAAAACACCAGAAGCATTTGTATATATAATATACCACACACAAAAAAGAAGAAAAAAGAAATACGCATGTAAATTTCTAGCTTCAGATAATTAGATAAACTTGTTTCAACATGTGAAACTGGAACACCACATGTTTTTATTTTGCAACAAGAATGACTTATTTATGATTGGACTGTTTACTTCAGCATCGAAATCCTCAAAACCGAATCCCCACATGACCCACCGTCCCTGTTCTAAATTCCAGATATATGATTTTCGCAGCATAGGTGAAAAGAGAGCATTGTGAAAAATGTAGAATAGGTATATAGGAAAATAATAATTATGCAGTGCAAGAAATGTAGTTTTTTTTATCTAACCCTGAAACGTTAATTCCGTATCTATTATATGCAGTATTACTAAATTGGGGCTTTGTTTGGTCCTGGATATTTTGTGAACAAACGTGATAGTTAAGAAAACCAAATGTTAAGAGCAGTTGAGCCCGTTTAACCAAAAAAATCAACAAATTGAACAATATGGATGAGAAATGAAGCTACATTTTAAAGGCTGCGCCAAAGGTATAACAAGATATATCAAGAGAGGCTCACCGTTGCGTTCCATGCAGGGACAGGGTGGAGGGATGGCATCTATCAGGAAAAAGATTGGATACTCAGAATACTACATTTAGGACGACCTTATAATTCGATTAATTGCAGATTATTTCACGTTTCGAGTCAGACCATACTTCTTAACAGACGATGAGATTGGACCCTTTTATTTAGTTTAGGTTTGAATGTCTGATGAGATGTTTAGTATGGTCAAAAACCTCGTGGATTATTAGCTTGTTTCATTTCAATTCTGTACATTTTTGATACATGTGAAACATGAAAGTCACTAATATATTCACATATAGAACTTTGTATATTAGATATTCAATCATGACAAACACGATTTATTCATAACCAGGAAATAATGAGCTTTCCTCCGTCCTTACCGGGAATACAGCAAAAGCACATACTGCCTTTGCACCATCTGTGCTCCTAGTGCCCCCCACAGTGAGTGGCCCTTGTCACGCAGAACCCCCCGTTGTCGTGGCAGACCCTCTTCTCACTGCACGGTCGAGCGCAGCACCACTTGCGGGAGGTTCTGCAGTACGACACGAGCCGCATCTTTGGCGTGCAAGATGACGTAGAACTCAGCCAGGCGCCGTTGTACCAGAGGAGGCACTTGCGGTCGAAGCATGACCCTGCCAGGAGAGGGGCGCTGGTATTTTCTTCTAGTTAAAGCCCTTTAAGCTACGTGTTTTTTTAAGAGAATATTTGGCTCATTATCATATTTTCACCGTATTTCTAAGTCATGCCCAAATTTTTCTTTTCCCCCTGGAAATATGACTTTGAAATGACGAGTAAATGAACCCCTTTTGACAAAGAAGTTTTGGGATTGAACCTACGTTTTCTCACTTCGATGCTGTAATTTCCCTTTCGAGGACGGGGTTTTTTTGAAGGCTCACATACAGTCCCATTGAAACTGCAAGGGGGTAAAGACTGAGTGCAATCTCCAGGACGCATCCTCCCCCCCTACTGGCATCGAGATATGGAAAAAGGGGACCTCCCTGCTCTGACTGATTCGGGGGGGAAAATGTCACCAATTTAATCTGATTTCTTTTTTTTTATTTGTTTGTTTTGAAGCACTTTGGGACCCTTTTTTTTGGAAGAAAAAA
>NW_023646864.1:2500-7482 GCF_015228065.2 Penaeus monodon
AAGAACCAACCTAGCACATCAAAAAAACACTGGAGACATGAAGAAGCTAGCGGTTTACGTGGATGTCTCCTCCTTTGTCGTCCCCTTGTGAACCTTTCCAAAAAGGGGCCCCAATGATTTCAGCGAAGGGGAATATATCGAGTGCAATTATAAGAAAAAACAAAAATATTTAAACAGCAAACAAACTTAAAAACGTTTAATTTTCCTCGAGTCATTGTAAAAATTTTTTTGCGGGCACGGTTTTTTTAAAAAAAAAAAAAAAAAAAAAAAAAAAAATATTAATATATATAATTTATATATATATATATATATATATATAATATATAATATATATATATATAGTAAATTTTTATATATATATTAATATATAATAATATAAATTATATATATATTTTCCACTTTACATAATATATGAACACAGAGAAAACAGCTCCAACCTTCCGAAGTTAAAGCAAACACGAAGATCGAATTAAAAAAATAAACAACTAAAAACATATATATTATAATATAATATAAATATATATATAATATATTATATTATATATAAATATATATATAATATATATTATATTATATATGTGGTGGTGTGGTGTGTGGTGTTATATAATTTTATATTAATTTTATATATTATTATAAATAATATAATATATATAAATAATAATTATATATATTTATATATATATTTTTTATATAAAACAGTTAAGCAAAAAACAAAAAATTTAAGGACCTTAAATTAAAAAAAGAAAAAAAAACCAAAACGTTTTCTCACAGGTCTCCCTCTCCGCCCCTTTCCCCCCGTATATTGTCTGCACTAAAAGGCGCAGAGCCAGCCCAAGAATTTTGCTAGTTTCCCGCCAGTCCTCTCAACACAAGTTCATTAAAGGGAACCCGGTCCCTCTAGCACGGGGTTTTTTGGTCCTACCCCCCCCTCCCTCCTCCCCCCCGTTCCTTTCCCCGGGATAGTAGGGGGGGGGGGGGGGGGGGGGAATGGGTAGGGTGTCCTAACATGGGGTTTTTTTATATGTTTTTTTTTTGTTGTTGTTAAAAATCGGGTTTGAGTGTGTCCTTGGGTTTTGAACCTTTGTTTATTTTTGAGGTTATGGAAATTGTTGTACTAAGGGGTGGTGAATTTTCAACTTTTTCAAATGTTTTTTTTATCCTCTTTCCTTTTTTTCTTTTTCTTGATCTCCTTCTTTCTTTTATTCCTTTTTTCTTCATCTTTCTTTTTTCATTTTTTCTCCCTTTCTTCTTTTTTTTCTTCTTTTTTTCTCTCTTTTTTTTTTCCTCTTCTTTCCCCTCTTTCTTTTCCCCTTATATCATCTTCTTCTCCTTCTATTTCTTTATCTTCTTGTTTTCTTTTTTATTATTTTATCATTATCATCCCTCCTCTTCTTCCTCCTTTATTTTTCTTACTGTCATTTATTTCGATGTTAATAGGATGTTACTAAGCGTCAGTATTTAAAAAAGGGGCCCAAAAGTACCCTGACTCTTTTTCTCTCCATCTGTAGCTATAACGATTGATGCTAAAATGACAGTTAGATTGCGATAGAATGGCTAATATATGGATTATTATAAAATTTAATAATAATTATATATAAAATATATTAAAATAAAATTTTTAATATATTATAAAAACTTAATTATCAAAAATTAATATATAAATTATATAAAAATATTATTTTTTATATAAAAATATATATTATTATGTAAATATATAATATTTTATGTATATATATATTTTTATATATTATTATATAAATATATTATATATATAAAATAATAATTTTTCCATATATTAGCCTTCTATCGTCAATCTAACTTTTCATTCATGCATCAATGTTTATATGCATACGAGGGAGAGAAAAAAGAGTCAGGGTCTTTTGCCATTTATAAATACTGACGCTCCTAGTAACATCCTTTAACTCGAAATAAATGACAAAAGAAGAAAAAGGAGGAAAAAAGAGGAGGGGATAATGATAAAAAAATAAAAATAAGAAACAAGAAGATAAAAAAATAGAGGAGAAAAAAGTGATGATGAAAAGGGAAAAAGAGAGGAAAAGAGGGAAGAAAAAAAGGAGAAAAAAAGAAGGAAAATAAAAAAGAAAAAGGGGGAAAAAATGATAAAAGAAAGATGAAAAAAAGGAGAGAAGAAAGAAGGAGATCAAAAAAAACAAAGAAAAAAAGAGAGATAATAAAACAGTTTAAAAAGTTGAAAATTCATCATCCCTTTACAAAAAAATTCCATAACCCAAATAAACAAAGGTTCAAAAAGCAAGGGCCACTCATTTCCGATTTTACAAAAAAAAAAAAAACAATTTGAAAAAACCCGATGTTTGGACACCCTACCCACTTTCCCCCCCCCCCCCCCACATCCCGAGGAAGCGAACGGGGGAGGAGGGGGGGGGGGTAGGGGGCCAAAAAAACCCGTGCTAGAGGGACCAGATTACCATTTAAATTTCTTTTTTGTTGGGGGCGGGGTTTGGAAATAGCTAAATTTTTTGGCTGGTCTGCGCCCTTCTTTTGTGCAGACTAATATACGGGGAAAAAGGGGGGAAGGGAGACCTGTGAGAGAAACCTTTGGGGTTTTTTTTCTTTTTTTATTTTTTAAGGTCCTTGAAATGGTTTTATTTTGCTTTTAAATGTTTTTTATATAATATATATATATTATATTTTTAATTATATAAAATATATAAAATAAATATTATAAAATATATTACATATAAAATATACAAATATATATACTTACACACACACACACACACCCACAAATATATATATTTTTATAATATTAAATATATATTATATATATAATATTATATAATATATATATATATAATATAATATTATATATAAATTTTAGTTGTTTATTTTTTTAATTCGATCTTTGTGTTTCGTTAACTTCTGTGAAGGTTGGATGTCTGTTTTCTCTGTGTTCATATATTATGTAAATGTGTGTAAATATATATATATATATATATATATATATATATAAAATATATATATATATTATACTATATAATATATATATATATATATATATATATTTATATATATATAATATATTATATATATATATATATATTTTTTTTTTTTTTTTTTTTTTTTTTACAGTGCCCGCAAAAATAGTTTAAAATGACATTCGGAGGAGAATTAAACGTGTTAAGTTTGTTTGCTCGATTAATATTATTGTTTTTTCTTATAATTAGCACTCGATCATATTCCCCTTCTGCTGCAATATCATCTGTGGCCCTTTTGGCAAGGATTCAGCAAGACTGACAAAGGAGGAGACATCCACGTAAACCGCTAGCTTCTTCAGTGTCTCCAGCTGATTTTTGATGCTGCTAGGTCTGGTATCTTGCACTTTTTTAAGGTGAGTTACCTGACCACTTTAATACATGAAATCCACTGTCATTTAGAAACTCTTAGACTGTCTCTGGCTGGTGGCAAGGGGCAATATCCTGCATAAAATAATTGTGTTCATGTATTTCCCTAAATACTGGCAAATATTCCCTTAATACGTTAATGTAATCACTTCCACTCGCTATAACATTTTCTAGAAGAAAGTACAGACCTGCCCTTAATCCCAATGAGAGAACTCCAAACCATGTCCGCAAGTTTCACTGTCTTGACTGTGTATTCCGGATCGCAGCGCGACGCGAAGTTGGGGCGACGGACGAAATTTAAAGCTCCCCTCACCAGTCTGAAAGTGCTTTCATCACTCAGCATAACTTTCTTCCAGTCGGGTAGTATCTAGCGTTGTTCTTTTTATAGAGTGTAGATTCCATAACGACGTGCCGAAACGCTAAACCGGTCTTTCTGAGGACAATGTAGTTGGTCCCGATTGACCCCGTCTTTGAGGAGGTCTGGATGCTTGTTCTTAAGTGCTGTTTTTTGTTATAGTAGGTTCAGACATCCCGTTAGGCTTGAGCATCGTGTCCGTCCTTGACAAAGTCGTCCTTGGTGCTCCAGACCCATGTTTCCTCCGTTTTACTTCACGGGTGCTTGCGTGGCTGCCTTGATATCTTCATATCTGGGAGATATGCGCTTAAGGGCATTCGCTTTTCTAATAAAGTGAAACCCCGTGTTTTCTCGTGTTTAAAATTAAGTTTGGTTCAACCATTTTGTTTGGCTGAACTGGAATTTCAAGTATTGAGGATATTCTATCATAGACAGGGCGCCCATTGGGGGTAAAACAACTATTGGCGAGAAGCCTGGACTACGGTTTAGCCATACATCCAACACGAAACCCCGTCCGTGCAGAGTTGCCTGTCTGAGCTGGATAATATTCTCGAACGCGATGTAAACATTTTTTTTTTCTCAAATCGCCATTGTGTTTGTGTTTATACACACACACACACGCAATATATATATATTATATATATATATATAATATATATATATATATATATATATAATATATAATATATATATATGTGTGTGTGTGTGGTGTGTGGTGGTGTGGGTGTGTGTGTGTGTGTGTGTGTGTGTGTGTGTGTGTGTTGTATGTTTTGTATGTTTACATATATACATATACTTTACACATGTATATAGATATTACATACATATATGAATGCCAATACAAACACAGTAACGTTACACATTATATATATATATATTATATATTATATAAAATATATATATATATATTTTATATATATATAATAATATATATATATATATGAAAAGGAAAACAGCTACAGTAAGAAATGAAATAAATCATGACGTTTCGAACTCTTCAGGAGTTTTCCCCTTCAAACGAATATTTAACCATTTCGTTTTATTATTCGTCTGAAAAGGAACTCGTGAAGAATTCGAAACGATTTATTTTCGTTTCTTATGTGGGCTTTTTCCTTACATCTTTGTGTTTCACGTTTCAGTGTTTGTTTTTTGTCATATATATATTTTTTTTATAAAAATATTTTTAATATTATATATTATATATAATATATATTTTTATTTTTTTATATTATTATTTTTTATTT
>NW_023646865.1:5000-7482 GCF_015228065.2 Penaeus monodon
TGCCTACGGGTAATGATTTCGGTTACGGATATTGGTCATCTTTCTGTTATGATGTACTATTTTGGACTGTAAGGTATGTATGTTAGTCATCGTTAGCTATGGTTTAGTGGTTACCTCATGATCATTAACCTGCTTTCACTCTCGATAAGGTTGTGTGATTACGCGGTGATCATTGATCTATGTCAACCTGCATTGGAGGAGATCCTCGTCTGTACATCACTGGTTATGAGTAATGATTTCGGATACGGATATTGATTAGTTAATCACTTTCAGTGGTCATCTTTCTGTTATGATGCACCATTTTCAACCGTAAGGTGTGCGCGTTAGCCATCGCTAGCTATGGTCTAGTGGTTGCCTCGTGATCATTATCCTGCTTTCACTCTCGACAAGGTTGTGTGGTTACGCTGTGATCATTAATCTATGTCACCTGTCACCTGCATTGGAGGGGATACTCGTCGGTAGTACATCATTTGTTTCATTATTTCTCTTATGATGCGTCATGTACGAACATAAAATGCACATGTGAAAGTAGGTTAATGATTTCCGGGTATTGATTATGTTGTTGTGGACATTGGTTGCGGTTTGCGGTTTGTGGTTTCGTCAAGGTCACTGATTACGTCACGGTCACTGACCTACTTTCACATTCATGTACATGTGTGAAGGTGTCGGATTCTGTCCACCTACATTATCCTGCTTTCACTCTCGATAAGGTTGTGTGGTTACGCTGTGATCATTAATCTATGTCACCGGTCACCTGCATTGGAGGGGATACTCGTCTGTAGTATATCATTTGTTTCATTATTTCTCTTATGAGGCATCATGTACGAACATAAAATGCATATGTGAAAGTAGGTTAATGATTTCCGGGTATTGATTATGTTGTTGTGGACATTGGTTGCGGTTTGCGGTTTGTGGTTTCGTCAAGGTCACTGATTACGTCACGGTCACTGACCTACTTTCACATTCATGTACGTGTGTGAATGTGCAGCGTTCTGTCGTATTACCTACTACTTATATGTTTGTAATTTAGGTATATATTTTATCTCAATAATTTCTCTTTTCTCTACTTTATCAAGTGAATGAGGCAATTAAACATTTATGTTTATATGTATACATCTGGATATATATGTAAATAAACATACATGCATATATGTTTATAATATTATTAGTATGTGTATGTACTGTACCTCATAGCTATCCAATAACCTTTTTTTGTGTTTACTTGGTTATCCCAGTACCGCAGGTATGGCAGATAAGCGAAGCCATGCCCACTGTCTGTTTAGATTATTAACTTGATTGATTTGAGAGCCTAATGCCCCAAATCAGGGCATTAGGTTGGTTTATTTGAGAGCCTAATGCCCCAAATCAGGGCATTAGGTTGGTTTATTTGAGAGTTTGATCCCCAAAATCAGGGCATTAGGTGTATTTGGTTGGTGAATATTCAGTAAGTGTGGCTTTTAGGCCCATTTATCTCCATTGCAAGTGCCCGTGCCTCCCCTGCGTACTGTTATCTCTTATTCTGCATAAGCACTTCTTGCTTGCTTTTATGTGTGGCTTGTATGCCTGGCCTACGGGAACGTTTATCTGCGATGTTAAGGGTCCTTTCCTCCCCGATGTAATATTACTATCTCTTTCTTCGTGAGTACTTTTTGCTTTGCTTGTCATTTTGCAAAGTGTGTGTTTTAGTCTTTTGACTTGCCATTTCGAGGTAGTGATAGACTGGTTTCCTTGCAGACACCATGTCATAACCTGTCACAATGGTCTGATCTTCAGAGGGCTTTGCGCACTCATGGCGAGTAGTTCTCGTCACCCCAGCCATAAACCAAATTTTTCTTTATTTCTCTTTTCATTCGCCATCACCCCAGCCATAAACTAAGTCTTTCTTCTCAGTATATTTCAGTCGTCAGGCCCACGGACAGATTTTTTTTCGTGAAGTGGCCATGACATAATCCAGTGAGTTTGATTGCGTTTATATAAATGTGCCTCATATTTAGTCACCGAAAAGTGTATTACATCAATCAATTACGTTAATTATTTACGTCTGTCCTATTTCATCTTGATTCTTGGGAATATTCTTAGTTTTATACTTTATATTGCAATTAATATTGTTAATAACATAATATTAATGTCAGTAATGATAACAGCAATCACATGAATATCATTAAAAGAGAAAGGTCCCCAAAACTCAAAGAAATAAGGTCGCAATGGCAGACTAATTGCCTAAGAACCATCTGCGTCAATGGCCATAAAACGTTCCGGTGCAGTTGGGTTATGTGAGTATCACATATTGTTTCATTTGACATTATCATCCTTCATTATGGAGGACAATATTCCTTTTCATTGGTGGAAATATGAACATAAGAGTAATTATTTATATGTTATTTTCTTTTACAATATTTGTATCATATCCTTTGTTATAATTATTATTAACAAGCTGATTACCATGACTAGAATCATAATTTTTATTATTATACAAGCGAAT
>NW_023646866.1:0-7482 GCF_015228065.2 Penaeus monodon
AAAGGGGCCCCCCCTTTGGGGGCGGGTTTGAAAAAGCCCCCGACAGGGGGGAACCCAAGGGGGGTCGACGAGGTTTTTCTCTTACCCCCCTATTTAGTATTCGCCCCTCTGCTCCCCCCCCTCCCCCCAAGTTTTTTCCTACACTCTCCCATACTTATCCCCCCTCCATCTTTTCCCCCTTTGCCCCCTACCTCCCCCAGTAAATTTTTTTGCCACCTAAATCCAACCTTCATCTCTACGCAGCCCAAAAACCCTCCCCCCCCTTTCCCTCTCCGCACTACCGCAGCAGACACCCCCCTTTCCCACCCCTTCTCCTAAAATCCTCGCCTCCCCCTATTTTTGCCTCTACCCTAGACCCATCGCCTTTTCCCCCCTCATAAGAAAACCTTTGTCTCTCAAAACCCCCCCCCAACTCCCTACAGAAACTTTTGAAGTTTAAAAATGACACTCGAGCCGAAAATTGAACCGAAACCCCCTCCAATTTCACAACCCCGGCCACTCCACAAAGTGACTCCCGTATCCACCCTCCCTTACTCTATTCCCTCTACCCCCCCTATCTCCATTCCCCCCCAACCCCCCAAAAACCCCCCTCAAATAAAGCCCCCCCCCTTTAAAACCCTCTCTCCATTCCCCTGTATCCTTTCCCTCTCTCCTGGGACACACGTGCATCCCTTAATCAAAAACTATGCCCCCCCCATACCCTCCCCCTCCTGATCCTTTTCCTATACAAAACCCACCTCCCTTTTCATTCCTTATCTCACCTCCTAGCCCCTTCCCCTTAAAAATTCTCCAAAACGCACTGTAACAGTTATAAACCCAAGAAATAGCTCCCCTACAGTGGAATATTTGCGTTTAGATAGATAATTTTATTGACCTGACCTTCGTCTATCCTTTCTTATGTACTCCATTATCGTCTCCAAGAACTTTTCTTACCATCCCCTTATACCAAATTCCCCTTTTCCATTTTGTCTCTTTCCCCCACTCCCTTTATGTTTTTTCTTAAAAACCATCAGAAAACACTTTATGTTATACCTCCCTTTTAAACCACTGCCTTTATACAGTTACTTGGATCATATTATTTTTAGTCTACCTCTCCCCCTTTCCCCCCCATTTCCCTTTGTTGTCTTTAAAAATCTAATTTTTCCATCCCACCACCTTTGGGGTTTTTTAAAGCCGCCACACTCTTTTGGGTAAATTTTATCCTAGCCCGTGGCCGTTCCCCAGAATGTTCCTCTCCCCAACTGCCTCATTATTTTTAATTCAGATCGCCCTACACATTTTGACTGCGCAGCATTTTTTTTTTTTTTTTTTTTTTCCTTTCCTCTCTCTGTGCTCCCTCCTCTCGATTAGTTTCCACTGGTCTTCCCTTAATACCACTTTCAGTCCTTTTTCCCACTTCATTAAAACCACTTCCTAATCCCCAGCTGGTGCTTTCATAGAGCTAACTGGCTCTTTCCTTCATTTCTACTATTCCTACCCCTCATCCCCCTTCTCGTTCTTTCGAAATCTACAATGTTTCAAAATTACAGTCCTAGGAAAACCTCCTATACACCCCTTCGTCGAACCTCAAGACCTTACCCCCCAAAAAGGTTCCAGGGTGGAATTCTGATTGCACGGAGCACTTCGCTTAAAACACACACCCGGAAACATTTTTTTGCTACAAACGAGCACCTCTAATCAGCTATCAGCCCTTATCTCCTTTAAAAAGCATGCGCCTGTCTTCAAAACCCTAAAAAAACTGGCGAAATTATTTTTCCCTCAATTACAGCCCTTCTTTTCAGCTGTTTGCGTGGGATCCTAAACTATCAGTCATTCGAGATTTCTCATCTTTACCCTTTGAAGTCCCTAATGAATTGGTGCTTTTTCAGCCGGGGGTCGTAGTGGCTCTCACCTTCTCCACATTTTTTTCCATTAAAACCACCAAGAAGCCCCCCCGACACCCCGCCCCCTGAAACCCCACAAAGCTCTTTTTTTCCCCTTTAAAACAAACCCGCCTTTCAGAAAAAACCTTATGTCATACCCCAACCAACATGAAGCCCGGCGGTATTGACTACCGTATGCTCCGACTCATCCTCTTCCCCTCATCCCTTCCATTACATTTTTAACCCCATAAGAGACATTGGATTGCACAAGCAGCTCTAAATAGCGCTTGTGCAAAAATGCTAGACGAATGGTTTTCTTTTCCTTTAATGTGGTATCTTGATTCACAAACTTTTCTCCTTCCCCGTTTGGGTTTTGCCTGCCGAAGTACAGCTGACCCCCCTTTTTTCCCTTTCAACAATATTACATCTGCATTGCACGCATGGCTCCGTATTTTCCATATTCTTTTACCCAGAAAAAACACATGTACCAAATGGGGTACCCTATTCTCCGCAATTATCCCCCCTAGGCATGCGCAGAAACAGGGCTTTATAAGTCTTTCCCCTATAATCGCAATTTCCAGGTCAAAATTGACTCTTCCACATCATCATCAGTTCGAAGGCGTCCCGCAAGATAGTGTGCTCATCTGTTAATGATATTGATCAGTTCCACCACCAGGAGCCCAGTTATCACTATATGTTTATGATTTAACCCTTCGCCTTGGGCCCATACCAACTCTTCGCTAATTCCCTCGTCGCAATATCATCATTTTCTTTTCCCGGGGGACTAAACCCTGGCTTTTGCTCCTACCTCCAAATCTTTCTCCCTCCTTTTCTCGCCACGTGTAGGTTCCAACCTCAAACCTTTTTATGGCGTCCACTCCAAGGCCGGTCTTCTGGCAAATTCCTTGGCGTTATTGGGTACCTTCCTCTCCCATTCTCTCTTTCCTCATCTCCGACCTCTTCCATTTTCTGTCCATTCCGTTCCCCGGGGCTTAACTTTAAACCCCCGTATTTCCTATTTTTTTTCCCCTGCCCCACCAAATTCATATTTTCCCCCTTCTGTCCTTCTCCCCCCCATTTCACTGACCATTTTCCATTCTTCCCCTCCAGTATTCATGTTTACATGAGGGCCCTTAAAACCCACCCCCGGGGTTGCGGGGTTTGCATTTAACCTTTTCCCAAACTCGCATTTTCAAATACTCCCTCCCCTTGCCAGTGTTTTTACTAAAAAAAACGGTATGCGCTCCTTTTTAACTTTAAAACCTTTTTAAATATTTTTACTAAACCCCCGTAACACATTATTCTCAAAAAATTTTATGCACTCGATCAACCCCCCTGTAGGTAAGATTCAAAAATGGTTGTTCACCTTTCCACACACCATAAATCGTCAAATTTTTTGGGGTGCCCAGACATATTGGAATCCCCGGAAATGAACAGGCTCTGCAGCAAATTCCAATCAAAACTTGTTTCTCCTTTTTCCACCCAAGTATTATTACCCCCATTTTAAGACCTTCCTTTATACCGATGGAAACCCTTTCTGGTAAAACTCTTCGCCCCAAATTTAAATTTACATACTGTAAAACTATAAATCTCCCCCTGGTCAGCTCCTTTTTAAATTCTGTTGCCCTGTCCACGCTTTGATGCAGCCCGTACCCCCTGTGTTCCCTCACCATCCTCCCTTCACCGACCTCCCAAACCCTATAGACACCTAACGGACTTTCTGTTTCAGGAAATTTAACTTTATCCTTCATTTGATCTAATCCCCCTTTTACCTAATCCTCCCTTTAAATCCTTTCATCATAAAACCCCTTTTTTCCCCCCTTTTTAAACCTTTAAATATTATTCTAGATTTTTGCGTATACCCAACTAACTACTAACTAAAACCCCCCTTCACATACCTTCCAAAAAATACTGCATGATTTAGAGGGTTTAACACATTTTTTTTTTTAATTTTTAAACCTTTTAACCTTTAAAACCTTTACACCATTTCCCCCCCCCCCCAAAAACCCCTTCCCCGTTTTTGTTGGGGAGCTTAAGAGGCCGGTGCCCGGGGCCCCAAAATGTGGGGGATCACCCGTAAATTTGGACCTCACCCCCTGGGATAAACTAATTTTGCAGGGTTTCTTATTTTTCTCTCCATTTCTTTTTTTCTTTCCTTATTCATCCCCATTTTCTTTGCCCACTTCCTCAGGTGGGGGGCCAAATGCTAAAAGGGTTTAAAAGGCTTTTTGTGTCATCATGAAGGGGCCTCCGGGAGCCGGGGCACAGTTTTCCCTTTGGTTAATCGCCTACCCCTTTTACTCTGCATGGGGCCCTGAGGGGGGGACCGTTTTTCTCCCCACTTATTTCAAGCTCACAAATGGCCAAAAATGAAGATTTTTCCCCCTTTTTGGGGGTTTAAAGGCTTGCCCCTTCATCAAATACCCTATCTAAATTTTTTTTCCCAAAGGGTTTCCCGCCCCCTGCCTCCCCTTTTACCACGGGCTCCGACCACTGCTAAAAAACCCCCTTTCCCCCGGTTTTTTGCGTCAGCTCATCCCTTCTGAAACAAACCACCCACATCATTATTTAACCTTTAGAATACACCCCTTCCTCTCTCTCAACTCATCCCCTCCATCTCCTATGCACAGTCTTCTTTATTGGGGCTATCCCCCCCCCCCTTATTGCTACTCATCATCTTTGTGTCCTCCTCCCCCCAGTACTACCTCTCTCCAAAATCATCCCATCTTCCCGCCCTCGTTCTTTAAATACTTCCCCTCCCGCAAGGGTTAGAGTGTCCTTTTTTGGCCCCGTCAAAAAGGATCTTTTTCTTTTTTAAATTCCCCAAGCCCTGTACATGATAACACCCTTCCTTTTTTTTCCCAACCCAAAGTATCCTAAAACAAGTAGGGAAAGTTTTCCCTTTAAAAGTCGTTTCCCCGTCCACGCTTGTCACAGTTACATGCGAGTCCCAGGCGTGTACTATATACCTGACTGCCCCGGAAAACCTATTCCTGCCCAACCCCTCCTCCCTTTAAAACTGGAACGTTCCTCCCTCCCGATTTTTGTCCTGTCTACAAAAGGGCTGGTTTAATGTGAAAACGACATGCTTGCAAAAAATGGTGCCCTTTCAGCTGGGGATGCAGTAACAGGGCCAGTACAACACATTCCTTCTAGAGGTCAACGTAAGCCCCACATTAATATTGCTATGTTTGCTTCCGTAGATTTTGGGAAATCCCCCCTTTAAAATTTTTACTGGTGGAGTTTTCCCCCGCCCTGTCCGACCCTATCGACCCCCCCCCCTGCCCGTGTCAGAAATGTTTGGGGGTTTTTGGGTACCCCCGTCACACACTGTCCCCTCCCCAGCCCGCTGCCCTTATGTGCCCAACCTGTCATGGGCCCCTTTTAAAAATTTCTCTGCTCAGTCACATACCGTGGGCCCAAATTTTGGTGGGTCCCATAATGTAATTTTTTTAGGAGCTGCCTTTCCCAAAACTCGAATCTGAGGTAGCAATTCTCAGATTCAAAATAGGCCTTTACTCTACGTGAGGACAGGTAAAAAGCCCCGCAACCGGGGGGGGGGTTTTTTTTTTTTTTTTTTTCTTTCAAAAGATTCCAAAACACTCCGTTCTCCCCCCCCACCCTCAAGAATTTCAGTATCCCTCCCAGTATCTCTTCCCTCTACCCCGAACCATCCAATCTCTAATCCCCCTCTGCCCCGTCAAATTCCCCCTTTTCCCCCCAAATCCAGATCCTCCAATCTCTACCATTTCCCCCGGGGCTTACCCTCCTCCTTCTCACTTTACCCGTTTGCACCCAGAAATTTTAAAAATTCCACCCCATCTTGTTTCCCACCCCATCCTCCCTACACCCACCCCCTCCCTCTCCCATCTTATCCTAATTGCTAACCTAAATTTTCCCCCCTTTTTGCATAAAGCCATATGAAACTTTGATTTTTAGCACATTTATTTCTTTTAAAAATTATACCATTCTCCCCGAGGGGCCCGCCGTTAAAATCCTCCCCCAAATTGCCGTTTTAAATTGATTTCCCCTTTGAAAAGATTTCAGATCCCCCCCTGTCCGACCCCACCCTATCAACCGCCCCTTTCCCTCCAAAGTCAGGTTGTTGGCGGGCTAGGGCCAAACCCGCCCCAAAAACTGCCGCTCCACAGCCTGATTTCCCCGTGTTTCCCCAAAATTGGGCACGATCGATGAACCCGCTCTGTACAGTAACGCAAAAAGTGCCATTTGTGGTGACTCCTAATGTATTTTTATTTGGCGCTGCCCTACCCCCCGGTTTGCCTCGCATAAAGCGAGGCCGAGAGGAAAGACGTGAGGTTTTTTTTTACCCCTACCCCAGTGGTCCCCTTTCACTCCCCCTTTCCCCTTTCCCTTCCAATTGTTTCTAAACCCCCCCCCCTTTATCTATTCCTCCTCCATTTTTCTTTTCCAATTCCACCCCATTCCTCTCCCAAAAAATTCTTTTGCAGTTCAAACCCAGACACCCCTACGTTATGCGTGGCCGAGAGGAATCAGTAAATTTTTTTTTACCCCTACCTATGGTCCCCTTTCACTCCCCCCCCCTCTACCGGTTTTTTCTCCCCCCACCCCCAGATCTTTTCCTCCCCCAGTTATACGTTTCCTTCCCCCCTTCCTTCCCAATAAAATTTTTTTCATTCAAAAACCAGACATCCCAATCTCTACCATGCCCTTCCCCCTTGCTTACCTGTAGCAAACAATCAAAACTTTTCACTTCATAATTTTTTACTACACCTTCTCCTCACTTACCTCCCCTCTACCCCTCAGATGCCATCTCCTTTTCCCCTCCTCATAAAAAAACCCTTTTTTCTCAAAATTTTCCCAACCAATTCCCAAACTACGAAGATATTTAAAATTTTCAAAACATGACCCCATATAAGCTTCTGTCCCCATTTTCCCTTACATCAGATAAATGCCCACATGCATTTCCCCATTCATTTTCCCCCTACACCCTTCCTCCACACATCCCATTACTATCTGACACCCCCCCCCCTTCCCTCCCCATTATCCATTCTGCTCCCCCCCCCAGAAGACACCTGGTTGACACAAAAACCCTTTCTCCGGTTCTCTACCTTCTGACATTTCTCTGAACCCGTGATTTAATCGCCCTCAAACCCCATTTTTTTTTATTCCCTACCCGTAAATCTTTGCAAAACCCACACCTCCTTTCTCACCCTTTTAACCTTCCCCCCTTGCCCCTTTTAAAGTCCCCAATTTTTAACCATAAATTTTAAAGTGATTTTATTTTAAAAGGAAATATTTTTCCTAAGCCATCACACTATTAACCAGTAAAAAATGGTCTGTCCTGCACGTCGTGAGCACACTTACATTTGTTGTCCACAACATCTATCAAAGGTAAAGGAGCAAGAGTTCATAAGTACTGCACGAGATTGTATTTAGACTAGATGAGCACAAAGGGAGTGGCAGGATATACAAGCCACTATGGTTAAACTGAAATAACTGACAGCATTATTCCCCAGGGTCCATAACTATTTTTTTCTTTATATCCATCTGGGTTTTTTGGCGCAAACTCCAACAAGACACTTTGTGGTTTTTTCCCTGGGCAAACAAGTCATCACAGATCAAGGGTTTTGAATTTATT
>NW_023646867.1:0-7481 GCF_015228065.2 Penaeus monodon
TTGTTAAATATAAAATTTTTTGATGTTTTAATATTTAATTTTATATTTTACCTGTACAACCTACTAGTTTACAAGGGTCTAACTGTTAAATGTCAGATATTTGTAAAAAAACTGTAATCCATGATTGCCCCACGCCTGAGGCAGAATAAGCCAGGGTGGTAAAAAAAAACTTAACTTAAACTTAAAACTTAATCAAGACCTGTAGGATTTTTTTTTTTGTTTTTATATAGACTCCATAGTTGATTCATTATTCGCTCTACAGTCCCCCTGAATAAAAAAAAGCAGTGGGTGGTGGCCATCATGGAGTTTGAAAAAACCGTAAAGTTTTTTTTTTTTTTTTTTTTTTTTTTTTTTTTTTTTTTTTTTTTTTTTTTTTTTTTTTTTTTTTCAATTATTTTTTTTATTAAAAGATAACTGTTATTTTTTTTCAACAGGTTTTTTTTATTATTATATTATCCACTTCCATGTAACATATTACTTTTTTTTATGTTTTCAGTGTTTTTTTTTTTAATAAATTATGTTATTTTTATTTTAATTTTTATTTTTTTTTTTTTCCTTCTCTTCTTTTTCTTCTTCTTTCTTTCCTTCTTCTTTCTTCTTCCTTCTTTCTTTTCAAAAAAAATACATATCGGTATTTTTCCACGTGGTTTTTTTACATCATCCACTTTCGTGAATACTATATTAATATCTCTGGGCCAATGTAGTCGATTTACCGACGTAAATTTTTTTTTTTTACGCTAAACCTCGGAAAAGCCCGAGAAGCCTTTTTATGAAAAAATGCAATCTTCTTCTTTTTAAACGGTAGGTTTTTCCAATGTCTGAGCCGCCGTGGTCCCCACAGCATAGTATAGGAAAAAAATGAAGAAAAAAGTGGTTTTAAACACTACTTTAATCATATTTTTTCAGTGGCAAAAAAAAAATATTTATTTTTGCCGTAATTGTAAAAAAAAAAAAAAAAAAAAAAAAAAACCCATGGCATGGCCATACATACACCATGGCATATACGTAACCATGCCCCCCGGGCAGATTAGTCCCAGGCCATTTGCCATGGCATGTATATACATGCCACCTATCGGGGAAAAGGGTTTTAAAGGTGTTATCAAAAAATATGAGCAGTTTTGCCATGGTGATTGTCCCCTCCATCCATGTCCTGTTGGGTTGGTTAAAGCAGTCCATGAGATGGAATTTGAAATAAAATTATTTTTTTTTTTTTTTTTTTTTTGTATAAACCCTCTTTTTTTGCAATTAAATTTCCAAAAATAGAAAAAAAATATTTCTTCTCATACTAAACATCTTAGTCATAAGCTAAGAAAAGTGAAGATTTCCCAGAGTCAAGAAAAACCAGTTCAATTTACTTAAATGTTTCTTAAAATTTTGCAGCCTGGGAGGTGGACGTTTACGACTGATGGAGGAAGACCCCCAAAGAAACATCCAATACTGGGAGAGCAGCCAAGCAACGGAGGAATCGTAATCTCCAGTCCCGGCAGGGAGGTTTGGGGTGGCCTTTGGAGAGGGAAAAACTGCCAGGCCCCTGGAGAGGTCCCTTCCTGCAAAACGGGAAAGAGGCCCCTTTTTTCCAGTCCGGGGACAATTGGGTCTGGATTGGCCTTCAACATGGACCCTTTTGGTTTGCCTATGCTATAGCCCCAAGTGGAAACTCCTGAGGATCAAGACGCTGGGGAAGGGCCCATTTTTCCGAGGGTGGGTACACATGTTTTTCCAGTTTTGTGAATTTTTTGGAAGGTTTTGCCTTTGGGGGGAAGAAACAGTGGAAATTCCCCCCTGAACTAATTGGTTTTTTGTGGCCAGTGGTTTATGTTAACATGGCATTGTTAGGTGTAATGGTGTAAATTATATGTTTATTGTATTGGGGGTAATATAATATTATTAATATATAATTATTATAATATATATTAATATATATATATATTTATATTATATAATATATAATATATATATATATAATATTATATAATATATTTATTTATATGTATATCATATTTTAATTTTATAATGTAGATTATATATGTATAATATGTAATATTTTTTAATTATGTTAAGATATATAATGGTAATTGTATATTTGAATTTGTAGGAATTTATATATGTATATGTTATATTTTTAATATGTAGGAATATAATATAATATATGTTTATATGTATATTTTTATTTGTTTTGTGGTAGAATATATATATATGTTATAATATTTTATATGTAGATTACATGGTTGGTATATATATATATTATATATATTATATTATATATAATATTATATATTATATATATATATATAATATATATATATATAATATTATATATATATAAAAACACAACCAACACAACACCACACCACACCAAACAAACACACAACCACACACACACACACAAAACACACCAACACACAACCACACACAACCAAACACAACACAACACAACACACAAACACACACAACACCACAATAATAATTATTATATACATGTTTAAAAAGCAATAAAATGTAATGTCCCCTTTTATATGAATATTCAAGTGGTTTTGACTGTAAGTGATGGGAAAATATGGTGTTTCCCTGGAGAAAACTTGTGTGATATGCAGCCACCAAGTCTAAAGTAACCTCAGGCCCACTTTGAAACTTACAGAAACCTTGTTGTTGTTAAGCATCGCACTCAAAGGGAAAGTCCAGTGGGGGACTATTGTGATCTCCTGCCCAATAGAAAGTTTGTTGGTTCTTCTGATTAAGGGGCAAATTTGGACCATAGTGGAATTGTTTTAATTTAACAGGAGAACTTTTCAGAGCATTTTTTACCACCTTCAGGTGATTATATATATATGTTAAAAAAAAATGGAAAAAAAAAAAAAAGTTGTGTGAAAAAAAATATGCCACTTGAAAGTGGTTTTTATCACCATTTATAAAAATATAAAATCTGTTTGATAATATGCAGTAAATATTAAAATGCTTTTCCAGAGTATATGCGAGACTTGAATGACTTTTTTTGGCCAAGAATTATTACCTTTAAAAAGTGATTTCGTTTGTTGTGATTCTTTTATTCCTCTTTATGGCTTTTGTTTTTTGTCCGGGAAGTGTAATCCGGGGAATTCAATGTCCCAGCGAGAAAACACTGCCAATTTGGATGTGGATTGAGGGGGGGAAAAGGCTATATATAAGTTTTTTTTTTTCTTTTTCATTCTTTTTTTTTATTTTTTTTTTTTTTTCTCTCTTTTCTCATTATTTTTCCCTTTTTGGGCTTTCTGCTGCTCATTACAAATGATTGTAAAAGATGCAAAATGCACCGTTGTTTTCCACGTTTTAATATTGTGGATTAATAAAACACGCCGTGCTTGAGGTCACTTACCCTCTAGAAAGTGTTCTTTTTAAAATCTTTCTAGTCTCAAGGAACTACGTAGTGAAAGTTCCCCGTTCTTGAAGATTGCAGCTTTTCCTATTGGTCCGTGTTAGGGTTGGAGGAGGGGACCAGCGTTTTTTTTCCCAAGGGGGAGGGGGAAACCTGCGGTGCCCCATCCCAGCTGCCTTAGAGATTATATTAATGTGCGCCCTTCGGAAAAAACTGGGCCTTTCAAGTGGTAAAACCAGGGCCACTCGTATGGGGATTATTCCTTGCAAAGGGACTGTGGCAGCAGTGGTGCCAAAAGTGGTAAAACAAAAAAAAGAAAGTCATTAAAAAGAAAAAGAGAAAATTAAATAAAAAAAAAAAAAAAAAAGTTTGTGTTTTGTTGGATGCAGAAAGGAAAAAGAGGAGTAATTGGGTTTTGGTCTGGATGGTTTGGATGTTAATTACAGTTAATTTTATTCTTTTTTCCCAATGGATTTTTTTTCCCCTTTTCCTCTTTCTTCTCTTGTGTGTAAAAATCTTGTTGGGTCTGATCTGTAGGATTATGAAAAATCAAAGTCTTTAATCAGGTTAATACCATCCCTTAAAGGTAATGGAAACAGAAAACATCAAGTTATTCTTTCCTCTTCATATTGTTTATCATTTTTTACTTTTTCTCCTGTTATTTGCAAACATTGGTACAAGAGCTATTCCAGGGCTTGTTTATGAAAAAAAAAACAGATGGTGTAGTGGGCTTGAAACAGGGTTTTTGGTAAGCAGCCACTTGTGGTGTTTTGTTTTGTGTGTAAAATGTGCCAGGATCAACAAGGTTTTTTTGTGTGCATCATGTTTACATACAACTCCCCAGTTTTACCATTACACAAGATTTATAAAACACTTTTAAAACTTCTAGCATGGGAGTAGGCTATTTTAAAGATAAAACTCTGGTTTTCTATCTACACGAAAGGAGTGTCAACTTAACTAATAACTTCCCTGTTTCAAGGGTTTTTTTTAAAAATGAATAAAACCATGTCACAATTGTTTTTGCTGCCAGACTTATCAGCTAGCTTCTCTACTTGCCTGCATTTGCTGTGTGTGCAACTTTATTCCCAGAACAGGTATTAAACTGGGGCCCACTGTTTGACATGTTTTACTTAGGCTGTGTTGTTTATTATTGTTTGTGCAGAAATTGATGAATTTCCTGCAGTTTTCTAGGCTCGACTGTATGCTTCCTATAGAGCCATTGTAGTTTTTTGTTTGTAACCAGTGAGTAAGTACCTAGAAATATTTGTAAACTGTTTGAGAATCAAAAAAAAATATATATAACATAAAAAAATATGGGTATTGACATAGATATAAAAAAAACCAAAAAATAAGAATTGAGAAAAAATAACAGTGAAATAGATTATTTGTGGCGGTTTTGTATGTGCGTGCATGTTTCACAACTATGTGCTTCAGTGCTCCAGATTATTTTTATGTTGAAAAGGATGGGAGGGAGAATTTCCAGATGTCAGTGCTTACAATGAAACTAGATTTACAAAAAATGCAGATGAAAAACTATATTGGGGGAGGTCCCATCCCAGCATCCCCACCACATTATGAAAGAGACTATACTAATGAAAAAGTTTTTTCATCAGAATCTTCCTTTTCTTAATGTGCATAAAACCCAAAAGAATAAAACTAAGCTGTCCCACTGATTGGTAGCTCCCCCCTGGTGGACTGTGCTTTTCCGTGACCTAGAAACCACTTTCACAGACAATCTCTGCAAAGATTTTTCCAGAAAGCAAAAAAAAAAATTAAGTGTATTTTATAAATGCATAAAAATGTATATGCATAAGTGCTTTCAACAACCAGATGACAGCTAATAGGAAAGCGTACGTGGCCCATTTGGGACTGTGAGTGCGAATGTGGGCGTTCACGTGACCACATTGGCCATGAATTTTTGCCAGCGATCCATTTATGTCTTGATGTTTTTTTCGGGGGAATATTGGACAGAGGGCTTTCTTTTGTGGGCCTTATTGGACTGTTGGTGTTGTAGAAATCCCACCCCTTTTGTTTGTTTTTTTTTTTTTTTATGTTTTCATTGGTTTGGTGGAACTTGGTGGAAGCACCAGTTTTTAGTGCTTTTTGGACTGTATCATGTTTTTCCTTTAATGGGGGCTTCCTGCTTTTTTTACTGCCTCCCTGTGTGTTAGCTGTC
Organism: Penaeus monodon; assembly: GCF_015228065.2. Taxonomy (NCBI): domain Eukaryota; kingdom Metazoa; phylum Arthropoda; class Malacostraca; order Decapoda; family Penaeidae; genus Penaeus; species Penaeus monodon. The sequence goes on from NW_023646867.1 coordinate 5,529, forward strand.
CAGCTGAGGCCTGTGCATTTTCTCGAGATCTATTTATTTTTTTTTCTGCTGTATTTGCTCACTTTTCAACCATGATTTCCTTTTCGTTAATGGGATTATTACGAGAGGGTTTTTGCTTAGGCTTTTAGAGAATGTCCTAGTTGCCCACGGTCATTGTGGGCATAAATCCTAATTTATTACTAAAAAACTGCTTAGTATTTACTTTTCTGTAATTATTTTCCATATAAACAGGTTTCAGATTTATTTTTACTTAAGGCGCAACAATCGAGAGTTTGGGCAGGCTCATCAACAGCAGCTCTGAGCTGCCTTCTGTTGTTCTGATCAACGTAACAAAAGGCCCTTGGTTTTTCCCTTAATTTTCAATGCTAGTTGGAGGAACGTCCGCTTCACCTACCAGAAAAAACAAATCACCCTTAACTGTTAAACAGCTTTTTTTATCAACTGTAAAACAGTACTGTCTCACCCTTGCTGTTAACTTAACTAGTCTGGTAGCATCTTTCAGTCTGTTACCAGGTGATTGTATCGAGTTTTACAATAAAAGCTAACAGCTGCCAATAACTGGCTGTTGTAGCAAGTATCACTAGACCCCACACACGCTGTTAGCAGTAAAACCTCAGAAAACTATCCAAAAAAAATAAAAAAAAAAAAAAATGAAGAAAAAAAATATACAAAAAAAAAAATATTTGCTCCTTTTTTGTTAGCATGTCAAGAGATTGCCTCAGAAATACAGTGCAGTTGACAGCTAGAAGGAGGTGGCACGTGGCACTCTGTTTTCACCCCCGTTGCTTTGTTTCAGCCTTCCTGAGTTTACCACCACACCAGCAACGCCATGGGTATATATAGGAACCAGTAAAAAAGAAGTTGGTCCCTTTCCCATCAAGGGTCTTATATATTATATGTTGATAAAGAAATTTGATTTATCGTGGGAACTTTTGTTTGCCTCCAAAATATATTATTTCAGTATCTTGTTTACTCCTTGAAGAGATTTTTGGGATAGATAGGGGAAAAATCCAGGTGGACTAAACACTCCATTGCTTCTGGTATATAATTTTTTTTTTTAGCTTTATTTGTTTTTTTTACTCTTCCAGTGTGAGGAAAATGATAAATTTTATTTTTGATAGTCGAAAAAAAAAAAAGAGGATGTGGGGTGCACTGTATTTTCTGGAGGGCAGTAGGTCTTTGGTTGTTTAATTGCTTGAAAACTGAAGTAAAATTTTTCCCAAAACTTTGCATTGTGTGCAATGTTTTTCAAGGCAGTTGAAAAAGACCAATGTAATCTGCAATAAAAGTTTTTCACTGCAAAAAACCCCCCGCAAGACTGTTAATGACAACCAATTAATTTTTTATTTTTAATTTTTACCTGTTTTTTTGTTGTGCCGGTGAGGAATTAGAGAAGGTTGGAAAGAAACGAGATGCATTTTTTGAAATCAAAAAAAAATCGCACTCGGTTTTTTTCTATACTATAAAGAAGTGTGCTTTTTCATAAAAATTGAAAAAGATGTATTTTTGAAAAAATGACCCAGATTTTTTCCAGTTTCTAAGTATTACCCATCCTTTTTAATATAGCGATTATTCCTTTTAATAAATACAAGATGTTAATAAATTGTTAAAACAATTTTTTCCAGTCGGTTAAAGATGGTGTGGATTGGTGGAAAAAACAAAAATTAAAGGCCTTTGTTTTTAAAAGGGCCTATCCCACCAACAGGTGGGCCCACCCACTAAAATGGGGACGTTACGGGGCGGAAAAAAAAAAGTACTTTGGTTACCCCCCCTAAATTCTTCTTGCTTTCTTTTGTGGGTGGGGGGGGCTTAGAGGACAGACCTGAGGCCCAGTGGTTGAAGATTTAGCCCCTAAACTTGGGACCTCAGCCCTCGCCTCAAACCAAATTTTTTTTCCTCTTCTTCTTCTTTCTTTATCCCCCTTTCTGGTCCACTTATTTGTATTTGTTAACT
>NW_023646868.1:5000-7480 GCF_015228065.2 Penaeus monodon
CATTATTGATGACGTTACATTTATTATTAACATATTATCTTTATAATACATCATATTTTTTCTCGTGATTCTTCCGTTCCTTCATTACACTTGAATATTTTTTTCTCTTCTTTTTAACGGTAGGTTCATGTTTGAGCCGCCGTGGTCACATCATGATACTTAATTGTAGTTTTCATGTTGTGATGCTCTTGGAGTGAGTACGTGGTAGGGTCCCCAGTTCCTTTCCACGGAGAGTGCCGGACTCCAAGCCTTCATTCGATGTGAGATTTGCGTGTTATGCCTAGAATTATATACCATGTGACTGCGGACCTAAGTCACTTCTTTTTAGTGTAAAGTGGGAAGAAAATTGAGACAATATTAAAGAATGCACTGATGCGCGCGTTACGAAAACTGATAATCATATCCCAACTCTATCAATATCATTATCATTATTGTTGTTATCATTCTTATCATTATCATTACTAGTATTATTACTGTTATCATTATTATAATTTTTATTATGATCATTATTATTCTTTGAGGCAAGTACACTTACTTGAAGTAGTTATACCGTCAGTCCAAGAACATTTATTATTCACATGACAATCAGTGGGGGTAAGTTGAGTAAAGTAGGAGGAGAAGGAGGGAGAGGGGGAAGAGAAAGGAAGGGGAGATGAGAAGGAAGGAGAGGGAGAATTATAGCTCTTACCATCATCATTATTATCATTATCATTGTAATTATTGCTGTTATTATCATCATTATTATTATTATCAAAATCATTATCATCGTTGTTATTATTGTTATTATCATCACTTTTATCATCATTATCATTATTAACATTGCTATTATCATTAATATGACGTTTACTGGTTTAATCTTAAATATGTGATAAGTAGATAGGTGTGAAGACGCAGGATTACACAGAGACGTACGACGGGGAGGGAGGAGGGAAGGAGAGAGAGAGAGAGAGAGAGAGAGAGAGAGAGAGGGGGGGGGGAGAAAGGGGGCGGAATCAGGTTCTTAGACCAGTTGATTAGATTTTGGAGGAACCGGATGAGGGTATTTCCTTGTAATAAGGCTAATGGTTCCATGGTCATTATCGCCATCGCTGAAAATGGTACTTCCCGAAAATCCGTCTTGTTCGAAGTCTTGTGGTAGTTTATTCGTCCTTTACAGAGTTTCAGATTCTCGGGGTGGTTTCTTGTTACTATAGTTCTTATTACTGTTAGTAGTTATTATTTTAATACTTTTAATCACCATTATTACTGTTATTATTAATACTGCTATAATTACTATTATTGCCATCACGCTATTGCAACGTAATTCTTGTTTCTAATTCTGAAAGGACCATGCGTATAAAATGGAGAGCAATAGAGAGCGTTATTTTAACCCCTGTGTTTATAAGACCATGGAATAAACCTTCTGAATATCCAAACATGCATTTCTCTCTTTCTCTCTCTCTCTCTCCTTTTAAAATTTTCTCATTCATATATTTTTTTTTCTCTCTGTCTCTTAATTCATTGGGACGGAACACATCCTTCTCGCCCAAGACGCTTGGATTCACACAGCAAGAGAAGACGAAGGTTCGAGCAAGATCCGCCATGATGTATCCAATTTCTTGTTTTATAAGTTCCGTGTGGGGACTCAAGGTGACATGGTACTTGCTGCAGCGTTATAGAAAAAAAAGGATGATCTTTGTTTTTATCTTTTATGATCTAAATAAACCTATTGTAAATGGCCTCTTTTGGGATTCAGCAGCAATAGGACTGCAGCGTTCCGGTAAGTACAGGGAAAATTATAGATGGGTGTGAGTCTCCTTTCCTGAGGATGTATAGCGTCACGCCAAATAACAGTGAGGAATTACAGGATTTGGCGATGTCCTTGGGAGCGGAGGTCACGTGGAGAAGGACAAGAATATTCTGCTCTCGACGAAGGCTGGACCGATTCTGTCTGTTGGGGAATGACCCGGTAGCGGGTGGGAGGTTCACGTGACTAAGCACGTTTTACTTCAGTGATATCAATAAGTGCTGGCGTATGAATACTGAGCAGGGGTAGGCAACCAATTCAAGCTGGTGTATGTGTGTGTGTGTGTGTGTATGTGTGTGTGTGTGTGTGTGTGTACATATATGTGTATATATAAATGAATATAAATACAGATACTCTCACACACACACGCACGCACACGCACGCGTATGCGCACACACATACACACTCACACACACATATGTGTGTATGTGTATATATATGTATGTATATATATATTTATTTATTTATTTATTTTCAACAGCCATTTATCCACTGCAGGAACTCTGCCTCTGACAATTCATTATGTGAGAGGATATTTGGCAGTCTCACCCTCGCCTGATTGGATGCCCTTCCTAATTAACCGCGGTCGCGCGCGGCGGTGACTTCCCTCGACACTGCGTTTGACTTCTCAGCGATATCATAATATTATATATATAATATACTATATAAATATTATATTATAATGATATACGGC
>NW_023646869.1:0-2500 GCF_015228065.2 Penaeus monodon
GAACTGTTTGTTGCTTGGACAATGTTGAGATCTTCGCCGCTGAAAAGAAAATATCTGTTTTGGATGTTAAGGTAAGGGCTGTCGCTCTGGTCTTCAAGTTACCTAAATTGGCTGCGGTTTTGTATGAGTTTTTTCCTTTCCCTTCTGAGGTGTAATATATATATATATATATATATATATATATATATATATAATATAGATATTTTATATATATATGTGTGTGTGTGTGTGTGGTGTGTTTTGGGGTGTGTGTGTGTGTGTGTGTGTGGGGTGTGTGTGTATGATATGTGTGTGTGTGTGTGTGTGTTGTGTGTGTTGTGTGTGTGTATGTATGTATGTTGCATATATGCATGTATATATCTCTCTCTCTCTCTACACACACACACACACACACACACACACACACACACACACACACACACCACACACATATCATATATATATATATTATATATATATATATATATATATATTATATAATATATAATATACATATATATATCACACATATGTATATAAACTTCCGTGACTGATCGCTTATTTTTAAGCAAATCTGAGAATGGTATGTATAGACAAAAAAAAATAATCTATATTTGTGTACACACACACACACACACACACACACACACACACACACACACACACACACACCACATAACACACACACACACACACACACACTTTATATATTTTATATTTTATATATATATATATAATATATATATATTTTAAAATATAATATATATATATACATATACATATATATATATACAATACATATATAATAAACATACATATATATATATATATATATATATAATAAAATGTATGTATATCTATATCTATCTATCTATCTATCTATCTATCTATCTATCTATCTATCTATCTATATATATATATAAAATATATATATAATATATTATATAATATATTATATATATATATATATATAGTGTGTGTGTGGTGTGTGTGTGTGTGTGTGTGTGTATGTGGTGTGTGTGTGTGTGTGTGGTGTTGTGTGTGTGTGTGTTGTGTGTGGTGGTGTGTGTGTGTGTGTGAGTGTTTTGTGTGAGTGTGTGCGTGTGGTCTGTGTTTACACAAATATAAATACATTTTTTTTTTCGTCTATTTTTACACCCCACCCTTCTCTGTTTTTGCTTTAAAAATCAGGGGATCACAGGGAAGTTTTCGCACCAAAAACCTTTACGAAACTTATCGAAACTGACATGAAAAAAGTCCCTGAAAAGCTTTTGCATGGCAGTGAGATAAAGATGGGGAAATTTTCCCTGTGACGCCCCAAAAAAAGGGGCGTTTTCCCGCAAAGTCTAAAAAAAAAGGAAAAAATTTTAAAAGAAAAAAAAAAGCCCTAAACGAAAAAACTGGGCCTTTTAGGCCCTTTCAGTCGGGGGAAACCCCCAAAATGAAAACCAGAAAAAAATTTAAAACAGGGAAGGGGACGGGTGGATCTCCCCTTCATTAGCATTTAGTTTTAAAAAAATATAAAAAAAGTCGTTAGAATGTAAACGGGTTTACGAAAAATTTAAAAAAAAGTTTTTAGAATGAACAAAAAAAAGGGGAAAAAAAATTTGTTCTTTTTAATGAAAAAAAAGGTAGTATTGGAAAAAAGGTATTTAAAAAACATGGAACGGAAATTTGGAAAATTTTTTTTTTTCAAAATAATTTAAAAATTTAAATAAAAAACCAAAAATTACAATATTTTAAAAATACACACATATAGGGTAAAAAATTGTGTATTTAATTTTATGTATGTAGTAATACATTACTAAATATTACAATATATAATATTTTTTAAATATAAAAAATATATGTATACCATATTTTGTATATATTATATAATAAAATAATATATTATATATATATAAAAATATAATATATGTGTGTGTGTATGTGTGTGTGTGTGTTTTGTGTGTGTGTGTGGTTTTTGTGTGTTTGGTGGTGTGTGTGTGTCTTGGTTTTAAAAAAAAAAATTATATTTTATATATTTATTTTTATATATATAATATAATATATATAATATATATTATATATATATATTATAATATAATATATACATGATGTGTCTGTGATCATAAAGGGTTTTGCCGGTGTATGTTTTGTTTTGGTATAAAACATCCCCAACCCCTGACCCATGAAAAACCCAATTTTTTTTTAACCATAGACACCCACATACATATATATTTTATTATTTTATTATATATATATATTTTATATAAAATTTATAATAAAAATATATAATTTTTTTAATAAAATATTATATAATGTTCATACATATTTGTATAAATTTTGTAAAACCCCACACACAACACCACAAACACACACACACACAAAACACACCCCACACAAACATAATAAAATTTTACACATGCACACACACAAAATACTTTACATTATAATATATATAAATTTTAATATATATTATTTTTTTAATATATATATATATAATATATAATATATTTTTACTCACACACACACACAACAC
>NW_023646869.1:5000-7480 GCF_015228065.2 Penaeus monodon
CGGCGGGGTTAAGGACATGTTTCCCTCGCCTTTGGGGGTTTTGCTCCAGGGGGCGCGACCTTTCCCACAGGAAGAGCCAGAAAACCCAGGCCCTTTTCCCAAAAGAGGGGTGGAAAAGGGGGGGTTTTTTGTCTCTCCGGGGAATTTTTTTTTCAAAGGGGGGGATTCATGGATGCTTCAGGGGCTAGGGAAATTTTTGAAGCGGAAAAAAAATTTTCCCCCAAAGGGCACGGAGGGCGCGCCTTTTGTCCCCCCGGCGAAGGAGACAGGGGCCTCCCGGGGAGCGTAACGATACCTTTCTGGCCCCCGCTTCGGATTTCCCCTTTTCTGCGGAACCCCTGCTCGCCCCACCCGATTGGGCCAAGCCCCTGAACGGGGCCCCCTTGGGGTCTTGGGGGGATTGGGGGATTTTACCCTTAGTTACCCTCGCTCTCGGTTCACTGGACAGAGTAAAAATGGGAAAAAAAAGTAACCTGTTGAAGGTTTAAAAAAAAAATTTTATATAAAAAAACCCCACACCCCACACACACCAAACAACACACAAAACCCCCCACACACACAACCACCACACACAAAACACCCACCCACCACCACACAACACACACCAACAACACACACACACACAAAAACCCCACACACATACATATATATATTATATTTATATATATATTATATATTATATTTTATAAAATATTATATATATATATATATATAACAAAACACACACACATATATTTTTAATGTTTAAACTTTAAAGGTTGTGTGTTTATATGGATTTCATGTTTTGTTTTGAGGGGTATGCTATTTATTTGTACAACCCCTTGGGGAGCCATCAATTAAAACCAAACGCCCAAAGGGCAAAATTTATTATCGGAAACCCCCCACCCCGACTTTACAGGAAGGGAAAAAGGGGGAAAAACACCCTTTTTTAGCGGCCCGAGCCTCCCCTCTGCATTGCAATTTCCCCCTTTCAGCCAGATCAAAGGGGGATCGAAAGCTCCCTTTCCCCTCCCCCCCGTTTGGAAAAAAAAAAGCCCGGCATGGGAAACCTTTTCCCCGCGACAATAAGGACCTTAATCGACCGCCTTTGAAGGATTGGAAAATGGGGGCCCTTTATACGAATTTGGGTTTAAAAAAAGGGCACATCCCGGCAGAGTTTTGGGGGGGGGTCGGGGAATTTTTTCCTCCCTCATTTAGTCTTCAACCCCCCCCCCCCCCTTTTTTTTTTTTTTTTTTTTTTTTTTTTGATTTTTTTTTTTTTTTTTTTTTTTTTTTTTTTTTTTTTTTTTTTTTGCGTTCGTTGTTTTCTTTATCATAATTATTATTTTTTTTATTTTTTGTATTCCTTATATTCTTCTCCTTGTTCTCCTTTCCCCCCATTTTTTTGGTTATTTTCTCATTTTGTTTATTTCGTTTGTAATATTTCGCCCCTATTTTTATTCTTTCCTCCTTCTTTCTTTTTTTTTTTTCTTTTTTCTTCTGTTTAAATGTATCATTTTTGAAGTTATTAATTTCCTTCCTATTCTCTTTGTTTTTTGTCAGTGTTTATAACTTACGTTTCCTTCCTGCTTTTCTTCTTACCTCATTACTTCTCTTTCTCTTCTCGTTCTCTATTTAATTTCTCTCCACCTCCTTTTTCTTTTTCCTCCTCCTCCGTTTTCTTTTTTCCCCTCTTCATTTTCGTTTTTCCCCCCCCCCCCCCCCACCCCCCCTCTCCCCCCATATCTCCCCCTTCCTCACTCTAATTTTTCTCCTTTTCATAATCCTTCTCCTCCTCTCCCCCTCCCCCCCCTTTCCCCCTCCTTCCCCACTCTCTCCCCTCCCTTCCCCCTTTTCCCCCTTCTCCGCCTTTTCCCCCCCCCTTCCCCCCCTTCCTCTCCCTTTCCCCCTTCCCTCCTTTTTCCCTCCTTTCCCCCTCTCTCCCCTCCTCCCCCTTCTCCGCCTTCCCTCCTTTTCCCTCCTCCTTCCCCACTCTCCCCCTTCCCTCCTCCTCCTCTTTGCCCTCCCTTTTTTAAACGTCACAAAAAAAAATTTATCTTCCTCTTCTCTTCCGAACCAAATTTTTAAATTTTAAGATCCTCTTACCTGGGAGCTTTCAATCTGCCTTTAAAGTCCCGCTTTCCATCTCCAGATGCTCTTATTTTCCCTTTTCATTTTTTAGTTATTCTTTCCTTTTCTCTCTAATCTTTTTTTTTTTCTTTCTTTCCCTCGTTTTAGCTGAATTTCTTTTTGGTCCCTTTTCTTTTCCTCTTTCAATACTTTCCCTTTGTCCTCTCGTTTCTCTTTTCTTTTCCTCTCTCTTCTCTTCTCTCTCTCTCTTCCTCTCATCCCCCTCCTCTCCTCTCTCTCTCCTCTCTCCCCTCTCTCTTCCTTTCCCCTCTCCTCTTCTCTCTCTCTTTCTCTCTCTCTCTCTTTTTTTTTTTTTTTTATATATTTTTATATATATTATAATAATAAATTTTTTTTATATTTTTTTTTTT
>NW_023646870.1:2500-7480 GCF_015228065.2 Penaeus monodon
ATATATATACGCACTATTTATATACTATATATTACACACATATTTATAACATATATATATACACATTATATTTATATAATATATAATATATATATCTATTATATATATATAATAATAGGGTTTTTTTTTTTTTCTACCAACAAAGGGCCAAGCCGAAAAAAGGGGGTAAACAGAAACCCAAAAGGAAAAAACCAGGCCCAAAACCCAAAAGGGCGCCCAAAGGGGGAGGCCCAAAAGGGCCCCAAAAACGTCCTTTTCCTTTTTTTACAAATTTTCCCGGTCCTTTTTCGCACATCGGGAGGAACCCCATGTCCCCCACAAAAAGCAAAAAGGGGCAAAAAAAGGCAAAGGGGGAAAAAGGAAAAAAAAAAGAAATTTTTTCCCTAGGTTTTTCCCCCGTTTACAACCAGTGGCTTTTGCCCAGTTTAGTTAAAACAGCCCAGGGTTTAGACCGGACAAAAAACCCCCGGGAAAAAAAAAAAAAAAAAAAAAAAAAAAATTTTGAAAAAAAAAACATAGAAAATAAAAAAAAATAACAAAAAACCAAAAAAAACAAAAACAACAAATTTTTAAACAAAAAACAAAAAAAAAAACATAAAAAAAAAAAAAAAATAAAAAAAAAAAAAAAAAAAAAAAAAAATTTAAAAGAAAAAAAAAAAAATTTTTTTAAAAAAAAAAAAAAAAAAAAACACACACCAAAAAAAAAAAAAAAAAAAAAAAAAAAAAAAAAAAAAACACAAAAAAAAAAAAAAAAAAAAAAAAATAAAAATAAAAAAAAAAAACATTTTTAAAAAAAAAGAACAATAAAAAAAAAAAAAAATTTATATAATACAAAAAAAAAATTTTTTAAAATTTTTAAAATTTAAATAACAAAATAAATATAATTTAAAATACACCACATTAAACAATAAAAAAAAAAAAAAAAAAAAAAAAAAACCATATTTAAAAAAATTAAATAAAAAATTTAAAAAATTATTTAAAATAACCCTATTTTAATTTAAAAAAAAAAATATAAGAAAAAAAAAAAAAAACCCCCAAAAACCAAAAAAACCAAAAAATTTAAAAAAAAAAAAAAAATAAAAAAAAAAAAGGGAAAAAAAAAAAAATAATAAAATAAAAAATAAAAAAAAAACAAAAAATAAAAAGGGAAAAAAAAAAAAAAAAAAAAAAAAAAATAAATTTTTAAAAAAAAAAGGGGAAAAAAAAAAAAAAAAAAAAAAAAGATTAAAAAAAAAAAAAAAAAAAAAAAAAAATTTTATATATATATATATATATTTTATATATTTTAATTATAATAAAAATTTAATATATTTATATAATTATAACATATAATAATATAAAAATTATATAATAATATATATATTATATTAAAATATATATAATATATTAAATACTATTAATAAATATAATATATTTTTAAAATATATTCTATATATAATAAATTTAGTATTTATTATTTATATTATATTATATAATTTTTATAATTTTTTAATATAAATATATTTTTTAATCTGTATTTTTTATCCTATATTTAAATTTGTATCATTATTAATTTTATTTGATTTTATTTTTTATAAAATATTCCCTTTACCCCATTTTATTCATTATATATATTATATATTCATTATTACATTATTATAAATCTAATTTTTATTATATTTTAATTTTTTCTATTATATATTTATATATATTATCTATATACATATTTTATTATAAAATATTTTATATATATATTTTTATATATCTTATATATTATTTATATTATACTTCATATTCTATACTTATTAATTTATTATATATATCTTTTATTTCTATAATATTAAAATATTAAAAATATAATTATTATAAATAAATATTATATGTATATATATACATTATATACATAATTTCATATTTTTAATTTAAAATTTTAAAAATATAAACATACTATTTATAAAAATATATATATATATTTTTATCATATTTATAAAATATATTAAATATATAATATAAACATATATATATTAAAAAATATATAATATAATAATAATTTTACATATTATTATTTTAATATATATTTAAAATTTTTATACTATATATCATATAATTATATACATAATTTTTAAAATACATATATTTTATACATATATAATACATATATATTTATATTTAATTAATATATATATATCTATATAAACATATTATACATATATATAACTATAATACAAAATATATATCATATTATAATTAAAATCCAAAAATTATAATATAATATATATATTTAAAATTTTAAAATACTATATAATTTCATTATATAAACAAAAATATAGTTTCCATTATATAAAAACTATATATTATTACATATTTTATACATATTTTAATATATTATACATATATAATATATAATATATATATATATATTTTATATTTTTATATATTCATATATATATAAAATTATTATTTTATAACATATACATAATTATAAATATTATAATAAATATAATATTATTATAAATTTATATATAATATATATAATAAAATACTATATATATATATATATCATATATCATTATTTATCAAAATATATATTTTATATATATATTATATATATATATATATTATTTACATATATATAATAATATATAATTAATTATTATAATATATAATAATAATAAAAATTATTTTTTTTTGTTTTTTTTTATATATAAAATCATTTGTTTATATATATATATAATATATATACAAAACAAAAAAATTTTTAAAACCTTTTTTTTTATATTTACATATATATATACAATATAAATTATACATATATATATATACATATATATACAAAAAAAAAAATTTAAAAAAAAAACAAAAAACAAAAAAAAAAAAAAAAACAAAAAAAAAACAAAAAAAAAAAAAAAAAAAAAAAAAAAAAAAAAAAAAAAAAAGAAAAAAAAAAAAACAAAAAATAATTAAAAAAAAAAATTTAAAAAAACAAAAAATAAAAATAAATATAAAAATAAAAAAATATAAAATTTTTTTTTAAAAAAAAATAAAATTAAAATAAAAAAAGACAAAAAAAAAAATTAAAAAAAAAAAAAAAAATAAAAAAAAAAAAAAAAACACACAAAAACAAAAAAAACAAAAAGAACAAAAAGAAAACAAAAACACAAAATAACATAATAAACAAAATAAAAAGAAAAATAAACATAAATAAAATATAAAATATTTTTTAAAAAAAATAAAAAAAATAATTATAAAAATAAATACCAATATAAAAATAGTATAAATAAAAATAAATATTCATAAAAAAAAAAAAAATAATATATATTATATAAAAAAATATAATTAAATTTTAAAACACACACACACCACACACACACATATATAATATATTAATAAATTTTATAATAAAATATATTATATTTAATAATTTTATAATTTTTCTTATATATAAATATATAAAATATATACAATCACATATATATAATATACATTTAGTACTATATATATATAATATATATATACAATATATAACCTTATATATAAACCCCACAACTATGATACACACACACAACACCACACCACACCAAAATATATTTTAATATATATATATAATATACATATACATAACTATATCTATACACATAATATATCATTATCTTACTTATATACCAAAATATAATATATATCATAATATTAACACACATGTTTAAACAATAATTTTTAAAAATATAATTAAATAAATAAATATAAACCACAAATAACATAATAAACCCTAATTTTTTTAACAAACACCACCACACACACACACCCACCCAAAACAACACACACACACACACCACACCACACACCCCCCAAAAAAAAAAAATAAAAATAATATATAATTTAAAAAAAAATAATAAGGTAAAAAAAAAAAAAATAAATTAAAATTATAAAAGAAAAATTTTTTTAGATGAAACAAAGAACAAACAAAAAAACTTAAAAAAATAACAAAAAAAAAAAATAAAAAATTAAAAAAAAAAAAAAAAATAATAAAAATTTATATATAAATAAATAATATAAATAATTAAAAAATATTTTACAAATTAAAAAAATTTAAAAAAAAACTAAAAAAAAAATATATAATATGAAATATTACAATAAATAATATAAATAAAAATTTTATAATTAATTTTTATATATATATATATATAATTAATATAATATATTAAATATAATTATATATATATATTATAAATTTTTTATACATATATATATATATATATATACTAATATATAATATATCATATATATACATATATATAAAATATCTATATACATATATTATATACATATATATATATACATATTAACATATAGTATATACATATATATACAAATAATAAAAATATTATATTATATATATATATATATATATATATACATATATATGTATTATATATATAATATATATATATATATACAAAATATATATAATATATATATAAAATATATATATATATATATATAAATATATATATAAAGTAATGTATATATATAATATATTTTTTTAAAATATATATATTATATATATATATTTTATATAAAATATATTATATATAATATATATTATATAATAATATATTATATTTTATATATATATATTAAATTTTATAATAATATAATACAAAAAAAAAATATTATACAATATATAATATTATAATATTATATATTTTATTAAGTTATATAATATATTATATAATATATTTAATTTTATATTAAAAATATATAAATATATATATATAAAATATATATAACAAAAAATATAAATATATATAAATATATATTTTAACATAATTAACATATTATTATAATAAAAAAATTTTTTTATATATAAAATTATAATAAAATTTTATACCCAAAAAAAAATAAATTTTTTTTTATACTTTTTTTTTTTTTTTTATAATAAAAATATAAAAAATATATTATATATTAAAATTTTCCCAAAAAATAAATATATACCTATAATAC
>NW_023646871.1:0-7479 GCF_015228065.2 Penaeus monodon
TTTTTTTTTAACCGAACGATGGTTTTGATTCCCCTTCAACCCCGTTCCCCATGCATCCCCCAAGATCATTGGGTTGAGGAAATATGTAAAAAAAAATCTGATTTTGGAACTTGATAAAAATTACTAATTCAGTAATTACACTACAGGCATAAAAGGAACATTATTAATCACCCTGCAATGATTAAAAGTAATCTAAAACTTGCAATACAGAAAATAATAATATTCATTATAATTTTCTGTATTGCATGTTATAGAATCACCTGCATTGACTTTGAAAATCACTGCTGGGTGATTAATAATATTCTTTATTATTTTCTGTATTGCAAGTTATGGAAAACTTTTACCAGAAATTGCACTAGCTTTAACTATGACAGACTGCAGACTTTCAGTACTATCTAAAACACCTGTGAAACTGCAACTTAGTTCCCAAAGGCTGAGTTGCAAAGTTGAATTAATATACTGAAAGATGAAAGTATATGCTGCAATGTTTTTATTATTCTAATGATGCAACACGAATTTCAACTTTGTGAGACAACACGATATAATATTTACTCGTGCACGAAAACAAAGATAAGGGAAGTATCTGTATACCCTACCAGACAATGAATCTAAATTAAACTACGATGATATTCTACAAGTATTACCATTTTTGCCAAGTGAAAATAGCCGGACAGTCGCCATGTTTACGAAGCCAGCTGGTTATAGGTGAATGAACCGGCAAACGCTTATTCAACTTATATCCATGCGTCTATAGTAACAAAAGAAAAACTCAATATTGGTCTCCAACGCCTTATTGGCGAACAGGATTTAATATTAAACATTTCATACATTAAATTATTTGATGTTTTTTCTTGTATAGTGACATAGTACTAAATAAATAACGATTAAAACTCCTGAATACTCTTAAGTTATACCAGATTAGAGCAACATGAAAGATGGCCGCAATGGTTGCCCTGAGTTCAAAGTATTAGAACAATTTTATTCTGTTTGAAAAGAAATTCGATAGGTTGAAGCGACTGCAGTATTCTACAGGTCAAACCCATAAACCCTGTATTAACAACCAAATCAAATAAAATCATTGAAATCACAATACTGATGGTATATCCGCGGAAGTTAGTACTTATGCACATATTCTTTGTTTTATCTGGACGCTATTTCTTGTAACTGATTGGGCGATTTATACAAATTTAATTTCTAGCATATTGTAAAAGTTTATATTTACTGAAGATTTCACAAAACTAACATTTTCTACTATAAGTCTACTATAGAAAACATTTTTTTAAGGATAAACTGATATTAATGATAAAACAACTCTAATGTCTTGAAAACTGTGGCCTTCTTTTGATTAAAAAAAATAGCTGATTTAAAAACCTGAAATATATGGTTAAATTAGTTTAGGATAGATAATGAACATACGATGACCAGTTTCAGTTTTGTAATTATCCATATATTGACCACTTAAAGATTTTTGAACACCACTATCTCCTTAAAAGACTTTATCATCACTATTCTTCTCTGAAATCACTCTAATTCAAGAAAATCACCTACGAACATTTTTTTTTACGTTTGAATTTACATGATTCATAATGTCAAGAAAGAAAGAAAGAAAAATATCCTCCATATATTACTAGGAAACACTGTTTTTTTCTAATGTAGAACTGGAAATTAGTAATGTTTTATCTTTTTTGATGTAATAATGAACGGCGAAGCTGCACCAAAACGAGAGCAAGTAAGGTAGCTTATATATATATTTTTTTAAATTCTACCGCTTGAAATATATGCTCTTTGTAAAGGTAATGTCACTGGAATGCGTGCGCGCGTGTATAATTATCGGCCTATCTATATATCCGTGTCTATATATCTATGCATCTACCTATCTATATCTATATCTGTCTATCTATCTGTCTATCTATCTATCTATCTATCATATCTTATCTATACACACAACACACACACCCACCACCCCCCACAATATATTTATTATAATATATATATATATATATTATATATATATATAATATAATATATATAATATATATTAAATTTGGGGTGCATGTGTGTGTTTTGGTTTTGGTGTCATTCATCACACCCACATCGAAAGCGACGCACGGAGCACACCCACAAATGGCATATTTTGGTAAGTCAAACCTAGATACGGTAGGGGGTGGGTCTTTCCCTAATATTGGGGGGGTTGATTACCTAACAATGTGTATATATAAAATCATTTTTTTTAAAACCAACACACACACACACACACACACACACAACACACACACCCACACACACACAACACCACACACACACACACACACACCACATATATAATATTATATATTATATTATATATATTATATAATATTTAAATTTATTTTAAAATACATGACACAAAACCACACACACACACAACACAAAAAAACCACACACACCACACACAAAAAACCACACCACACCCCACACACAACACACACCCCCACACACACCACCACACAACACACAAAACCCACACACACAGGCACCACCCACACACACAACACACACACACACACACACCACCACACACAACACACACACACACACACATACACCACACATAACACAACAAAACAAACACACACACACATAATAAATTATATTTTTTTATAATAATAATATTATATATATATAAATATATTATATATATATACTATTTTTAAAATATCCATTATATGTAATAAAATTAAATCTAAAATATATATATACTATTTATATATTAAAATATAATAATATTATTAATAATATAATATTTAATATAATATTAATATAAAAAATATATATAATTATATTAAACCAAAACCCACACACAACACACACACACACAACACAACACCACACACCCACATATATATTATAAAATATATATATATATAATAATATTAATATATATATATTTTAAATATATATAATATATTTGAAACGAAAGGCCACCGTGTCGCCAGATGTAGTGCACGTATTTGGGACCCCACTCGCCAGAGTAACGGTGGCCCCCGTAAGCACCAGAATATGAGTGAACAAGATTGGGAGCACCGCGTCACTGATTAGCGAGACAGAGATGGATTTGGGGGGGTGAGTAAAAAGGGGCTTATTTTTCGGTTTTATTCTTGACGACAGATATGAGCCCCCCAAGAGACCCCGTGTCCCCGGGGGGACGGGGTGGGGGAGCTGGACCCTGTGTGGGCTTGGGCCTCTGCTGGTCCCTCTCGTGTGTCTTGCCTTACGGATGCCCTTTTTATGGGGCGGTTCCCTTCGAGGACGGATGTTTTTTTCCTGTGGAAAAGAAAAACCCGGGCTCCATTTGCTCTTGCCCAAGGAAAGGGTTTGCGTGTTTGGGATGGGGTGTGAAGTGTAACGGCTTGCTATATTGTTGACATCGCTGGGCCCCGCACAAGGGTCGTCCTCGAGCCGACTGTAACGCTTAAAACATGCGGGGGGCCTGTTTGTTATCTACAAGGGTTCCTGGTGATCCGAGAGTAGCTGGGCCCGTCGCGTGCCGGTAGGGTGTGGCGGGGTTTTGCACTGGGGTGCAACTTCGTAGCGAGGGGGGTCCGTTTTCAAAAACTAAAAATATAAGTGTCCAGGGCCAGTAAAGGGGCTAAGGAGGATATGAAAATGTGTTTGTCAATCACCTACAAAATTGCGAAAAAATGGAGCATAAAAAGGGAAAATTTTGTTCACAAAGGGCGTGTCAAGTACAGTTCAAGGACCATCATATTGAGAGAAAAAATTTTAATTGAATAAAAATTTCCATATTTTTGGGGGTAAAAAACAAGTTATTGCTTCAAACAAAAGGGAGCTGGCCTGAATTTAATTCTAACAGTGCCGTCTCGGCGCTTCATCGTAGGCAAAAGGTGGGGCGGGGCGGGGTTCCCTTTCGTTTACGGCCATGAGCGGCTTAAATTTTAACTTGGGGTAAAAAATAAAACATGCGCGTCGGGGCGTTTCCAACGATGAGCGAAATTCTCGGTGGGGGGCGGGCGCGGTTTCCCTTCGTTTACGGCCATGAGCCGGGGCAAAAAATTTAAAATGTGTGTTTGTAACCGAGAAAGCCTAAAAAAGCATGGTTTTCCCCCAAATGTGTTGCCATTTTTTGCAACTGGAGATACTACCATCTACATTTTCACCAAACCTTAAACTAAAAAAGCATAAACCCCATTACTGAAAAACAAATATCAAATTTCAGAGGACGTCGTAAAAGAGTTTTGGGGTCATTATTAGTCATAGGGAGGCCATAGAAAAAATACGCAATTCTTAAGTAAATTTCCCGAGTAGAGGGGCAGGTAGGTAAAAAAGAGGATTTTCGGGATCGAAATCTACGTGTGAACGAGCGACGATTAGCCGGCAATATGAAAAACAGTGTAAAAGAACGATATAGTGTATCCAAATTGACAAAACGCAAGAGTAAGGTTTTTACAATAGGGTAACAAAAAGAGAAAAAAAAATTATTCATTAATTTTGACAAAATAAACAGAATAAAAATTGATGAGGCAGCCAAAAAAAACAATAATTAATTCAACCGAAGGGACTCTTTGTTCTGAAGAAATGTATATGCTAAATTGTGCGTCTGGGATAAAAAATGATAATAGACAAACAATCTAACACAATACTCAAATTTCGGGATGGTTAAAGCGGGGGAAGGGGTGAAGGAGGGGGTTGGGGTTCATTAGGTTTGATCTCGGGTTTTGGTTTAAAAAAAAAAAATGGTTACAGGAGGAGTTATGTTTAATTGTAGGGCGTTGAGGTGGCGTGTACTTGAATTTGAAAGAAAGGAAACTTGTACAAGGTGTGGGTGGGTATAGGGAGGGCAATGTTCTTGGCATTAAAAAGGGAACTTATTTTTTATAGTAACGAGGAAGTTTTTGGTGCTGGATGGAACTGCGACATCCTGCTGTTTTGCGAGGGGGTTCGCGAAAATTGCGAGGAGGGAGCTGGATTGCGGTGTGGCGGCATAGAGGGCAAGAACATCTTCACGACTTCGCAGAGGGGGGCACCGTGATGGGGCGCACAAGTAGAAGGCAACATGGTGCGGTAGGCGTGATCGAAAGGACTTTGTAAGGGTGGGTGGGCTTAAAAAAAGGTGGGGGGGGGACTTCGCGTGGATCGGCAACAGGCGTCGGGGAGGAGCGACTGGTAGGCGAAAATGCTTGGCGTTTGAGGTTCTTGAACACCGCGCCATCAGTGTAAACGAAAAGGCCCCCGCTGTCGCCAGATTAAGGACACGTGGTTGAGCACCCCTTCGCCCCCGATGTAACATGGCCCCTAAGCCCCCAAAATAGGAACCGAGATTAGACACCGCGCACTAGATGTGACGGACGAGGATGGATTGGGTGGGGGAGTGAAAAAGGGGGTTAGCTTGCGGGGTTTTTTCTTTACGACAGTATGAACCCCCCAAGAGACCCCCGTTCCCCGGGTGGAGGACAGTGGTGGACGGGGGCCCTGTGTGGCTTGGGGCCCTCGCTGTTTCCCTCTCGTGTGTCTCTGCCTTACGGACGTGTCCTTTTAGCGGCGGGCCCTTCGAGGAACGGATTTTTTTCCTGTCGAAAAAAGGGAAAACCGGGCTCCATCTGCGTCTTTCCCAGGAGAAAGGGGTGCGTCTTGGTGGAGGGGGAAAAGTACATCCGGGCCTTTCTACGTTTGTTAAATATATATATATATATATATATTATATTATATAATATATATATTAATTATAATTATAATATATCATGTTTTTATGTTTATAGTGTAAACACCCCACACAACACCCACCAAAGTGTGTGGTGTGTGTGTTGTGTTGTGTGATGTGTGTGTGGGTTTTTTTTTGTGTGTGTGTGGTGTGTGTGTGTTGGGGTTGTGTGTGTGTGTGTGTGGTGTGTTTGGTGGTGTGTGTGGGTGTTTAAAATATATTTATGCATATTTATATATTATAATATATATATAAATATAATATATAATAATATTATTATATATATATTTTTATATTTGTTATGTGTATATCAACCACACCATGTGTTGGTTGGGTGTGTGGTAATGTGTTGGGTATATATATTATAAAATAATATATTAAAAATATTATTATATATATATCTATATATATTATATATATATGTACACACACCCCCACACAAATATAATTTTTTATATATAATAAAATTTTATTATAAATTATTATATAATAAATATATGTAATATTATAAAATATATATATATTATAAAATTTTAATATATTATTTATTATAATATATAAAAATAACACATAGTATACGTGTGTATATAATATATATAATTATAATTAAAATAAAATATATATATATTATAATTAATATATATAATTATTATATTTTTTATATATATATAAATTATATTATATTAATAAATTTTATTAAAATATATTTTAATTTTCATGTTTTTTTTAAATTTTATTTATTATATAATTATTATATATCTAATATATAAAATATAATATATAATTTTTTTTTTATATAATATTTATATTTTAAAATATTTTATATATTATATAATATTTTATATATGTATAATGTGGTATATATTAAAAATATATATATTTTTATATATATATATATAATATATTATTATATTTGTATTTAAAAATTTTTTTTTATTATATATTTTAAATTATATATATTATATTATAATTATATAAAATATATATTCTATTATTATTTTTTATTTTTTATATATTTTATTTAAAATTTTATTTTTATATATATAATATAATATTTTTATTTTTTTTTTTTTAATTAATTTTTATTTTATATATTTTTTTAAATTTTATCCCCTTCCAAACCCCGTTCTTCTTCTTTTAAAAGGGAGGTTCAGTCTGAGCCGCCGTGGCCCGCATATACTTAATTGTGTTTTTATTTTGAGTCTTTGGGGTGAGTACGTGGGAGGGCCCCCCGTTCCTTTCACGGGGGAGTGCCGGGGGTACCTTTTTAGGTAATCATTCTCTCTATTTTCCCGGGGTTGGGGCCCACTTGACTGGGCTGGCTTGGCCCCCAGTGGCTAGGGAGGCAACAAAGTGAAGTTCCTTGCCCAAGGGGAAAACGGGCGGTCGGGCTCGAACCCCGAACTCGATTGCGTCGTGACATCCTGAGTCCGACGCTCAAACCCTTTGCCACCCGGCCTTGACGCATGGGTTCCATGATTTTTTTTTACATTTGGGGGGGGTTTGCCCTTGCCTTCCGCCCGGGGTTTTTATGAGTCCCATCTCTATTTACCTGGCACTGACTTTACTGGGTTGGCCACCCAGTGGTAGGCAGCAATCGGGTGAAGTTCCTTGCCCCAAGGGAAACAACCCCCGGGCGGGGACTCGAACCCTCGAAATCAGATTTCCCTCGTGACGCTTATCCCACACTCAACCCCTTCGGCCCCCGCGGCCCCCAAAAATAATAAAAATATAAATTATTAAATAATAAAATAATTAAAATAAATTATAATATATATATA
>NW_023646872.1:0-7478 GCF_015228065.2 Penaeus monodon
GGCCATCTTCGGCGCGTGTCGACTGGCGACCTTTACTCCGCAGGGAGGGTGTGTCTGGGGCCTTAGAGGGCCTGCCTTGCGGTATGAGTCCCATTCTATCTGCTAGGACGGTCTGCAGACCATTATGCCCACCACTCTTCTGTTTCGCATAGGAACGATAGGCAGTTAGGAGACCCCCACTTTGTCGGGCCCCTCAGCCGGGTTCTGTCAAAACAGCTGCCGCTAGACAGAACACTAGCTCCCGTCCTTCATGGGAACCACCTTTGAAAAAGTTAGCTTCTCTCCCTCACCCCCCCCCCAGGACGAGACTTCCCCTCCCCACTCCAACCCGGCCAGCCCTCACAAGCAGAGCCAAACCAGGCTGATTCAGTGCTAGAGCCAGAATCAGAACAAATTTGACCTTGCCCAGGCAAAGCCAGCCAATGCCAGAAGCAGCCTGGTCAGAGAAAAGCCTGAATAAACAAAGCCCAGAGCTACCAAAGGCTCCACCCCCCCAGTGGACCCAGGATAGCCTAACAGCCAAAGAAGACCCCTCAACCAGCGGGGGACTTCGCATGGAGTTGTCAGACTCCGAAACTAGTCAATCCGAATACGACAATGTCTCTGATGTGACTATCATCTGTAACATCTGGCAGGGCAATCTCAGCATTCTGCAGCGGAACATCTATGGCTTCTCTACAAGGAGTGCCATCCTCCACGAAATAGTGCAATCAAGAGCACTCACATTGTCATGCTCCCAGGAAACATTAACAGTGGTACCTGTTCGCTTTCTCAGGGTATCATGTTTTCATGCTGCCACATGCTGATGGCAAGCGAGGCCTGATCACCCTGTCAAAGCGACAAATCCCTGCTCCGAAAATAGCCGATGCACCGCACTGGGAAAAAGATGTTGATTCTCTTGCCATTGACATTCACTTGGGCCCGGGGGGCCCCTGAAATTGTACAATGTGTACAGCCGGCCACACTGTAGTACCTTATACATCAGCCAGGTCTGTGCTTCTGCAGCACACGCCCGATTTGATCATAGGGGAGACTTCACGCACACCATCCCATCCTGGCCCCCTGCAGGCACCGGATGCGGCTGCTATCACATACCAATGTGCTTGAGACATTCCCGAGATCGCTCTCCTAAATACCCAGGAGCCAACACATTCAGAGGAGTGGGCCTAGACCTTCACCCTGGGCCCCTGCGACTCTGGTGGAGGGGATTGGCTGGCATGTCGATGAGACCGTCACTAGTGACCCCTTACGGCGCTATAACTACCCTCATGGATAGTGGCCCAGACGAAATGCCACACCGAATCCAAAATGAAAAACAGAAAAGGCCAACTGGCAGGCGCCCCTTTGGGCCCCCTAAGAAGCAATGAACCCACGAAAGTGAAAATGTGGAAGTGCTACAAGCCAGACTTGTAAATGCCATTGATGAGGCAGCTTCACTGACCATACCCAAAAATCGGCCTGGGTCCAGACGAGATTAGGGAGGTCAACCAAAGGGTAAATATGTGCCAAAACATTTCCGAAGGCAAAGAACCCCGACAACCTAGCCCTCCTGAGGGGGCTGCGGGGATCCAAGGAAACTGCCAGCAGGTAGGTGGGAAAGGGGCGGGAATGGTGTGGCCCCTTAAATCCCCATACTACCCTTCAAGCTAGGGCAAGGGTAAAGCGAGCTACCGCCCTAAACCCCGAATGCACGCACCATGACCCCCAGTAGAGGCAACGACTGGCACACGAGTTTCTGCGAGAAAAATAGCAACGCCTGCCGCTGAACTGGGGAAGAAAAAAACCAAAAATTGCTCATATCAGAGAAAGGGAGCCAACCCGAAAACTCAGACATTATCTTTTCTCTGAGGAACAAAAAAATGCATAAAAAGTCATTGTAACACACCCTGGCTCTGAGGATCTCGTACCCCACTTTTCCTCCCCGGACGGGTAGGTGAGCTTGCATTCCTGAAATCATAAACAATTCCTGGAAACTTCCCTTTCCCCCCCAGATTTAAAAGGGGGGGACCAAATTTCCATCCCAAAACCAAAAGGGGCCCGGGGAAGTCCCGCCCCATCTCTCCCTCAGCTGTCTGGCCAAGAGGAGGGAAAAGGGGACACCCACATAAAACCCCTCCACGGGGTTTCCCGGGGGCATGACACGCGAAAACACACCACGCTCTTGAGCCAAAAACCCAAGCAATTGTGGTAGTTTTCCTTAAACCCTGGAGAAGGCTTTTAAATTGGCAATCCTTTGCTTTAGAGACCCTGACCCAAAAAGGAATCAAGGTAAGCTCTTGGCGGATAGGTGCTATTTTGGAATAGAACAGCCAGTGTAAAATTCCCAGGTCACTTACCCGCACATGCCCAAGGGGGGGTTCTAGTCCAGCCCCTTTAACACTTTAAATGTCCTATATCCAAAACATAAACCTCCCGGGGATGCAAGATCACCCTAGCAGAGATCTTCATCATCTCCCGGACCATACGCCAAACAAGCCCTGCATTGTCTGGACCTCGTACCGAGGAGTGTTGCGGGACAGGACTAAAGATCTTGCAGCCATACCCCAAAGCCGGGCCTGAGACAGAGAGTTCAAGCCAAGCCCTAAATTCAGGGAAGGGACTTGGAGTGGGTTCGGGACCCCTTACCTTGGGGAAAGGATAGACGGACCCTCCCCTTCCAAAGGGGCCCGTACCGGGTTTGACCGAAAAAAATCACGACTGTCTGTCATGAGAGCTGGGGAAGACGCATGGGGGCCAGACCCAGATAAAAGTTCATTTTTTTACATCTGTCAGGCCCCATTGAGTATGCCTCCCTTGCTTGAGGGCACTAAAAAAAATAAAGCCCAAACTGGAGCAGTCCAAAAAAGCCGCTAGGGTCATTCGGGTCCCCCAGGGGGGCAAAAGGTCCTTAACCTCCTACTGGGGGCAAACCTTTCCCCTTGGCCTCCAAATCGATCAAGGGCAGCAAAATTCTATAAAGGTCACCCATCTAAAATACAACCCTAAAACATAAAATAGTCCCCAAAAAACAAATAACAACTTTTTGCAAAAAACTCCGGGCTGTCTCACACACCAGGGTTTAAAACGCCCTCAGCTTAAAGACCGCTTCTTTCCAAGGGGATGGGCTCCCCCCACCCTATTTGTCGAAGTTCCGCCGTGGGCCAAAACCCCGATAGATTCTCGGGAAAGAACTGGCATCCAAAAGAAGAATATTCCCCGCCAGCCCAAAGGCAGAAAACCCGAGGGGGCATTGAACCTCACTCCCCCGGGAGCAGAACAACTACACGATATCGGGCGGTCCCCCTTTACCCCACGCAGGGGGCTGGCTTCGAGCAAGGGATCCCAAAATTCATAGATACAGGCAACGCCTCCTCACTACAGGCAAGGAGGCTATGGGAGCAATGAACCTGCTCCGTGGAAAGGAATGGTCATAATACGACCCAGAGGGGGCCACGACTGTCGTCAGCAGCGCTCACCAAAGCATTTTCTACCTTTGCTACCATCCCCACATGGCACAGAGGATCTTGCCAGGGTAGAAGAATTATCATAAACTGGGTTTCCCAGCCCCTTGGGGTCAAGGGAATGAGCTTGTGACAGCTACCGAAGTTTTTAGGGGGATTCCCCCTAATCCCGATAATACATCAAAGCCGAAAATTACTTGGGAGGAAGGTACGGGAATGGCAACCTCCTTTTCCCCCTGAGCTTCACAGAGGGAAAAGATTTCCCCCCCGGCCAGCTGGACTCAAACCCCCCGGCTTGAAAAAACGGGACTCTCAAAAATAAAAAACAGAGGTACCGAAATCACTGCACAGAATGCGCCTAGTTACCACTATTCAAAGGGAATCATACAAACAATAGAAAATGAAAAGGGGGTTGCTGCATTGCGGCGAGCCCAACGCCCACTGTACATTACTTGAAAAAGTGTGCACCGCAAATTCCCGAGACAAGGCCCACAAAAACAGCCATCGTGTGGGAAAAAGTTTTGCAGATGTTACACCACGGGTTCGGGTCCCGCTGGGAATCCACCCCCACGTAAGCACCCTGTCAAAAATCAAAGGAAAGCCCCAAAAAACTGACACAACCGGGGCCCAAATGAAAGGGCCCCGTGAAGCCGAAAAAAAATCTCTACTGCTACGGCATTTACATTGTTTTTTACATATCCCCAAATGTAGCGTAATACTTAAACGGTGTCTTTAACTTTCGGGATTTAAATATACCTTTAAGGGGTTACCCAAGTTTTAATATAAAACCGTAGACTTTTGAGAAAAAAATTATGAACATAAACGTGATGTTAGGGTTTTCTAGAAAATCAAAAGTTTTTCGCTCGGGCCCCTGGGTTAAAAATGAAAAGCACTAAATTAATTATAAAACCCCAAATTGTATGAAAAAAAATGTTAAAACTCAATTTAAAAAAAAACCTAAATTTTAATTTTTGTGTGGTCAAAGGGGCTTGATATCTTACCTCCTGTTGTTAGCAAAACTTTCCCCAGACCTTCGACCTTGACCCCCCTCCCCAACCTGTTTAGCCTTGTTTGTCCCTTTTTTAGCACACACCCCGCAAACCCGGAGTTACTAGTTTTCCCAGGTTGGGGCGCATCAGGGGCCACAGCCTGTCCGCGCTCATTGGCAGCGGCCTCCCCCGTTCCCCCGCCTTACCATTGCTGTGACTTTAAGCCTCAAGCCCAAAACGAGATCCGCATTCCCCCATCCCCGCAAACCAGACAAAAAGCACGCACCACAAGGACTGCCCAGCCCTTTGCCACTTGGGGGCCCCGCCGGCCCCAAAACTCCCACCTCACTTTTTTCCCCCCACCTACCCGATGACTTGTTTATTTACTATGTGGGCCTCGAGTGACATTTTTGGTATTTTTGTTGCTTGCTTTGCTCCTTCGGAGGGGTAAACCTGTAGCAGCACGACCCCCCAACCTGGAGTTCAGCGTATTTTCCCCCAGATTGGGTCCATCCGGTCCACAGCCATGTCCATGCTCATTGGACAGCGGCCTCCCCTTGTTCCCTGCGCTTTTACACAGTGCTCGTGTACTTAACCAGCAGAGCCCAAAACGAGATCAGCATTCCCCGATCCTCCAGAAATCAGACAACAGCAGCAGCACCACAAGGACTGCCCAGTCCTTAGCCGACTGGGGAGCCTGCCGCTCCCCAGTTGAACTCCTACCTCATCTTCTGCACTCAGCCATACCAGATGACTTACATCCATTTACTATACTGTCTCTCTATCACTAAATACATTTGGCAAAATTATCTCCTTGTACCCCATTTCGGTTAATTTTCCTGAAGGGGAACTCGTGAAGAGTTCGAAACTTTCATTTTCTACTGTGGCTGTTTCCCTATTCAAAATATATATATATAATTAAAATATATATATATATATATAAAATATATTTTATATATGCACACTAATATAGTCCTAACCCAGATATACATAAGTAAGGTCCCCGGTGCTATGGTTTTCACGTGTAGGGACACTATGACCTGGAAGGAGGTTCGCCAACTTGTACGATGGGGTGACTTAATTGGGGTCGAACACCCCCGTCTCGGTGAATGTTTGTGCGAAGTGGCATGCAGGCAGCCCGGTGTCCTCACCTAAACCCGGTCGTCCACTGACCTTATCTGCCACCCCACTACATTATAAACCTGCGAAACACACACACACACTATATATTTATTTACTTATTCACAAATCATCACCACAAGCAAACATATACAAGTCCTTATTTTTCCTTTTATTTCCTCGCCCCATCCTCAACCCAACCATGTAAAGTCCTGGGCCGTATCACCCAAACCTGCGTAGAAACTTAAAGCGACCATTTCTTACTTATACAGACTCAATCTAGAAACTTCGCAGAATCTACACCCGTGCTCTTGAATCTGCATTTAATAGAAGAGGAGGGCATTGGTCGAAGGAGAAAAGGGAGTGAAGTCGTCCTTGGTGGCCTTTGATGCAGAAAAGAAGTGTCAAACATAATGCAAAATGTGATTTTGGGCATGTACCGGGAGAATAAGCGTACTGCGTGAAACCTTAGTTATCCACCACTCCTGGAAAAAGAAGCAACAGGAAGGAGGGGGAAAGGGGGGCCCCAAACAGAAAATAGAGAAACTAAAAAACGAGTAAGGCTGTGATTTTACGTGAAACAAAGAGGGGGGAGAAATGTATGCTGGGCACCAGGATGAATCGTGCTGGTTTTGCCCAGACAGACACAAACTCCCCCACTTCCAGATCTAAGACGCTCTCCCAATGAGGAGCCTTACATGAGGTCGATAGTTCGGATCGCCGCTGGAGGGCCCTCAATGGAAATTATCTGCCATGTAGCGGGAATGGGATCCTGCTATGAGCATAGTTTGTCAAGGGAGAGCTGCTGACACCTCTACACGTCACGTTTTCCCCTGAAAAGAGAAAAAGGGGGAAAGAGGACGACGAAGGAGGGCCCCCGTAACTGAATCTTCCGTCTTTTCCCGACCTTTAGAATCTGCTTAACACCTGTATAGAGCATAGAGTGGGACTAAAACACTGTATTGCCAGATAGAGGGAAACAAAACACATAATCATTAATGGACACCTCTACACGTGCACGTTTCCCCTGAGAAGGGAGATAGGGGGAAAGAGAAAGACGAAAAGGGGGCCACCAATAACTGAATCTTCCGCAACAATGCGAAAAATTTCCGAGATCGGCATCAGAGGCGCCAGATCTGTCCGTCGGAGCAAAAAAGCTGAAAAAGGAGTCGGCGATGGAGAGCTGCAGACGACGGGGAGGGAGTTGGCGGCATGGCCGAGGGTTCCAAGAAGAGGCCGCTAAGCCTTACGCTCTCCAGCGGAAACAGGATTGCCCGTGATGTTCAAAGGACTCCCGGGAAACTCAGTGAAACTGAGATCGTAAAAAGGCCCACTCTAGGGCCTCATGCGGAAATTCCCGCAGAACGGACCACCGTTGCTCAGACTAGGCTAGGTGGGTGAAGACGGGAAAAGCCATGGAATATTTCCATAGCTTCTGGAAGGCCGAGAAAAGGGTGGGGTGGAAAAGTATATTATCATTTCGTGTTATTCTTTCCCCCTAAAACCCCACAAAAATGCGTTATGGAAGAAAGACAGCCAATAAAGTAACAGGAAAAATGCAGCCTGTATATATTTCTTCAGCCTGGACAAAAATATTCAATATTTAACAAACGACAAGCATTATCTGTTTCTGTCCTCCGTCTGAATTCCTTGCGATTTTCTGTGGGGCACAGTTGAGAGGGCAAGTGCAAAACCCGGGGGAAAAAGGGGGGAGGAAATGTTAACCAATTTAGGATGTATTCTGCACGGCATGTTTATGGCAATGGTGCCCAAAACTATCCTTTCTGGCCAGGTTTCTCATTACCTGCACGAGATTACTGAGGGCCCCCGTTAATATTTTTCCTTAGCAATACGCAAACGAGATTGTCACTCAGCTTGGCACCCTGTCTATGCCTTTGGGCTGTAAAGAAACTCCGGCTTGGCCTTGAAC
>NW_023646873.1:5000-35230 GCF_015228065.2 Penaeus monodon
ACAGTGAGATAGTAGCCTGATAGTTGAGGTTTTGTCCCCAGATGAGAGTGACCGTCTATGTGTGATATGTGGCATTCCTAGGTCTCAAGTCTCATGTTCTCCTCACAAAATACTCAATCAGTGCAAGTGAATCATCTTTTCACGAGACCTAATGGGGTATTCTGAGGAAAAACAGAAGAAGTTTAAGGTATTGGCAGTAAAAAATTTAAGAAGAAAGTTGATGGTGTGGAACACCAACTCTTCTTACTTTTGAAATGCTGGTCCTGCTGGAACTGGTTAAGTTGGCATGGTACCACATCAAGGTAAAGCCATAGGTGCCTTGCCTTGCTTCCACTGCTGGGGTTATGGGCATGAAGCCAACTCTTGCCATCTAAGGGAAAATGGACTAGCAAAAGTGTGTGATAAGTATGATACATTGGTAATAAGGTGCAAAGAGAAAATTAGTTTTCCTGAGGCAAAGCCACATGTTGTGTGTTGTTCGCACAGCCAGGCAAATCTTGTGCCTCGTTTCTAGCCTGATCTCCTTCCCGCCATCTCTTAACCTTCAATACCTCTTTCACTACTCAAACTGACACTACTGTTCGACCTCGGACTTCAAAGGAGCTTCAGATCCAGAAACTACCTCTGGTGAGTTGTCCACCAGAAGCGGCATAGGAGTGAGAGGTCTGTTGAGACTTCCTCCCAAAGTAAGGTCTCAGCAGTCATCAGACAGAGCTCCAGTGGCCGCAACAGTGACAGTTCCAGCTGCCACATATACAGAAGCCTCTGCTGCTAGACAGAATGCCCCT
The DNA here is from genome assembly GCF_015228065.2 of Penaeus monodon. NCBI lineage: Eukaryota > Metazoa > Arthropoda > Malacostraca > Decapoda > Penaeidae > Penaeus > Penaeus monodon. The sequence goes on from NW_023646873.1 coordinate 5,789, forward strand.
GAACCTAAGGTTCAGGTCTGTCTTTTGCCTAGGCAAAAGAATCCTGAGCCTGTCCCAAGGACTCATCAGGCAGGGCTCCAGGGGCCTCCAAGGTGACAGCACCAGCTGCCACCCCATCCACAGGGTCCACCACTGCCAGACAGAATGCTCTTGAAATTCAGCTTGCAGCAGAAGAATCCATTCCCAACAGTAGCGGCTAGTACCATCGATCTTAGGTACCATGGTGGTCTTAAGACCGCCAACAAGCTGACAGAGCAAGAAAAGCTGAGCTGAGCAGCTGAAACAATGCTCCAGCATTGATCCATTATAGAAATATCCGGGCCAAGGCCAGGTGAGTACTAAAGGAGGCTAGACGGACGTCGTGGAGACAGTAGATCTTGATTAACTCTGAGACCCCCTTAGCATGGGCATGGGACAGGGTGCATAAGATCGCTAGAAAGAACATGCTTTCTCATCCATGTCAACACTTGCTCTGAAGATAGTGGCTAATCCTCATGGACGGGCAAGCTGTTCTGCAAGCTGTAGAGGAATGGAACTTAGGTTGAACATGTTGGCGCTACAAGGAAACGTGCGGACCCTATTCAATATGGGTTTAGAACATTGAGACAACCACTAGATGCCTTTGTGAGGATGGAATGCTGAGCTGAATTCCTTCACGCATGTCTTCCTGACTTTAAAAAGGCTTATATACTACTTGGAAGCGATGCTTCGCAACCTGAAGATGTATGACTGTTAAGAGGCTTACCTTACCTTCATACGCTTCACTGTCTGATAGGAAGGTTTAGACTGTGTGTGGGAAACAGCTTTTGTCTAACCTTGAAGATCACTTTGGCATATGTGGTACTGCTCAAACGAAGCTTACGAATGTGCAAGACACATGCCTGCAGTAATCAAGTTGTGCATGGGCAACTTACCATGGCTTCAATTTCTCTAGCGAGTGACGAGGCACTCTATGTGCGTATGCTTTTTTCCCACAACAAAAGGAGGTTCCATCCTTCCCTTGTGGGTGTATGAAGGGTGTGGTTTGAGTATGTGGCCGCGCGCGCGCGCGCGTGTGTGTATGTGTTACACCAAACCCTAGAAATAATAGAAGACACACCACACAAAAACTATTATAGAGAGATGATGATAATAGACTGAATAACACCCCGCCAAAACACACATACACACACCCCCGATATAGGTAGTAGACGTCTATGAGGGTATAATAGTATATTATTATTATATTACCTATATATTTTCAAAATATAATATCTATATATTATATATATACTATTATATCTATATCAGTCTTGCGGTGTGGGGGGGTGGTGAAGGTGTTGTGTGTGTTGTGTGTGTGTGTGTGTGTGTGTGTGTGGTGTATTGTGTGTGTGTGTGTCTATTATGGTGGGTGTGTGTGTGGTGTTGTGTGTAGTGTGTGTGTGGGTGTGCGTGGTTGAGTGCCCTAATATTAATTCAACCCTTTTCAAGACCGGGCGATCCCCACGATACTGTACCTTCATCTGTATCTCTGATATCTATATATATAATTTATCTATATTATATCTTATATATATATATATTAAGCCACTCATATATTTCAAACCACAGAGGAGCACAGACACACATTACACGACCCGCACACACCAGGCACACACACCACCCCACACACCCACACCACACACACACACACCAGACTACATCATACATATATATATATTTCTTATATATAATATATATATTATAGTATACCACATATACCAATTGATATGGGGAGGAGGGGATATCACACACACACACACACCCCCCCCACACACACACACACCACATATATAATATATATTAATATTATATAGATATATATATATATTATATAGACCATGTATATTTATTTCTAGAGAGGGGTGGTTATTATATATATATTTATATATAATTTATCATATATATATATATATATATATATATATAGATATATATATAGATATATTAGATATTTATATATTATATATATATAGCCAGCCGCAGTCATGCTGGTCCCAGCCCGATAAAATGAGGATGGTTTCTAACGTTAACACGGGCACGCTCCGTGAAGGAACTGGGACCCTACCCCGTACTCTACTCCAAGAAGCTCACAACATGCAGACTATACAATTAGTATCAGCTGTGATGGCTACGGCGGCTCAAAACCCGTGATACGTAACGTTAAAAAAAAACAAAAATATATATATATATATATATTTGCCATATAGATAGATAGATAAATAGGATAGAAGATAGGATTCACACAACACACATATATGTGATGTGTTGTGTATCTATCATAAATAGATAGGGATAAATACACCACCCACACATAATAATTGGTGTGGTATCTATCTCTCTCTATCTATTTAGGTGGCGTCCTATTTAACTATTTATTGGTTCTCTCTCTCTCTTGCTCTCCCATCCGGTCTCATCCTCTCTCTCTTCTCTCTCGCTATATTATATATATATATATATATATCTAATATTATATATATATATATTCTCTATCTATATTTGTGTTATCTGTGTGTGTGTGATAGATAGATGATCGATAGCGATAGATAGATAATGTATATACATTATATATCATGTTATTGTATATATTATATATAATATATATATATATATAATTATATACTATATATATATATGGTGTGTGTGTGTGTGGGTGTGTTGTTGTGTGTTTGTGTGTGTGTGTGTGGTTGTTTTGTTGTGTGTTGTGTTTCTCCTGGGTAAGACAATAAACGCACCCTGGTGGTCCCGTATGAGTACACAGCGTAGCATCCTATCGGCTCCCCTTGCCGGGTTCGGTGAAACTGGTCGGCAGCAGGGCAGTGGGTTCTGGTGCGTTCACCTTCGTACTACTGATTACTGAGTTCACAATAATATGTCTGGCTATTACGTGAACTGTTTTAAAAAAGCGGCAAGATTCCTCCTAATTATTTGGCGCCGCGAGTTGAGGAAGAGCCTTGGGGTGTTCCCACTCAACTTTTCTTTGTCCTCCTGACAATGCGCCTCTACCCAGGTTAAAGATACAGAATGATCTATCATCCCACATCGCCCTCGCGTGGGTTATCAAAGGGCGCGTTTTCAGGTGGGCACCCGCTGACAATGTTAAATATCATCTGAGACAAAGATATAGAAACAAGGGACCATTTAGAAACATTAAAATCAAACGTGGAGCGAGGAAATGAAGAGATGGGTAAATTGCGGCGTGCCTTCTGTAACGATGGTAGATAGACAACTTCAACTACAGGGTAAGTGAGACCTTGAAAAGTAATGGATTTCAAACTAAAAAAACAGCAGTTCTTTTTTGCTGGAAAGAAGAAGAATTACTGTCCGGAGTTGCTATGATTCTCACGAAAAAAATGCAATGCACTTAATTGGGTAACAGCCCATAACTGATCGCATTTTTTAAAAAAGTCATAATACACAAACCTCTACATTAGTATTATCAATGTTCGCACCAACCAACATTGCAATGAAGAAGTAATGGTTTTTTTTTTTTTATAACATCTCCAGAACTTTAGAAGACACAATCATTCAGAGATGTAAAAGTCATCATGATACCTCAACGCCCAAGTAGGGCACAATCTTTTCTAAAATTGACACCTGTGGAATTCTACCTTGGGGATGGAGTGGCTGAGGTAAGATTTTATTGAATCTGTATTAACTATCTGTATAGCAGATACTGTTCCAACCCACCAGAAACTTTACCTGTGTTTCACAACAGAACGAAAAGACACAAACGCATTCCTGAATTGACTACATTGTGCTGAGTCCAAAATGAACAGTTGCATAAAAAAATCCCAAACAGACCTGGTACCGATCAACAGTGACCACCGTGTATGTGTTAGCGACTTTCAAATAAGACTCAAAAAGATGGAGCGTACACACCACCTTAGCCGCTACAAAACCTTGATAACAATACAGAATTACTTGTCAACAATTTGAAGTACCTCCAATTTGAAGATGATAAACACCAATAGTTGTGGGAAGAAGGAAGAGACTCTTGCGAGCATCTGCTTAAGAACATCGCCAAAAAGAAAAAGACGAAATTCCCCCTGGATATCTGAAAAAACTAATTGTGAAAATTGGAAACAAGAAATCCTAAAATCAAGGTATCATAATCCAGTTTGAAGAGTAATTTACAAAAAAAAAACAAAATCAAATTCAAAGTTATTCGACGAAGATAGGAAAAATATTTATGAACTCCCGAGATTGAAACCTGTTCATCCATGTAATACACTAAGAACTCTACCTAAACCAAGTATTACGAAAACCTCACACTAACGAAATTTAACCTCAATGACACTGTCAAAACTGAAGAAAGCTTTTTTTATGTGATGGAAAAGTCAAAATAGATGGAATCATGATTTTTGTTCCACCTTTACGGAATACAAAAGAAATAAAGATCTAAACAACAACATTAATTAGAACTCATGACAGCGAAGATGACCACCGCCACTGGATAGAGCGAGTTATAAAGCCATAAAGGAATTAAAGATAACAAGAGCCCGGGAATAGATGAATTCATCGAGCTAATCAGGAATGCTGCGATTGTGTTGAATACTTCTTCTACAAACTTTGTACAAAATATGGAAAATGAAAAAAAAAGAAGTGGCCATAAGATGGGTACTCATTCTTTGCTCACATACCTAAAAATGGAAGTGCGCACTCCAATGGCTCAATACAGGACAATTGCATTATAGCACAGTGCGCAGATTTTGGATTGAAATTATTGCTGAATAGAAATGAGTTGAGTTAAGAGAAGAAACTGCAGACGAACATAGCAGTTGTCGGCCCTGGAAAAGGTACCAGAAACTAGATTCTAAATCTGAAATTTGATCATAGAGAAACTGAGACATCAGAAAGACCTATACCTGTGTTGCATCACGGTTGCTTGAAAGCTTTTGATACTGTTGCACGGATAGCTCTGGAAGAACATGGACGATATGATTTCCAAAACCTCATCAACTACTTGGAGCCATTGACTAACACAGCACTGGTTAGTACCACTTATGGTTAACAAAATGGTTCAAGTCACCAGGGTGCGACAAAGTTGCAGTGTGCTGGTATCTCCACAACCCCACTTAACTTTCTAACTTATTCGGTATCTAAGAATTTTGAGGAACTTTGATGTTGGGAGCGAAATTCAAATAAGAGTACGCCGATGAATATAGTTTTAAGTGCCATAAGTATACTGACTACACCTAATAGATAAGTTAGAGAAGTCAACGAAAAGGCTGGGCTTGTTTCGTAATGCAAGAACTAAAGTCATGAGATTTCAAGGTCGGACGCGATGAACAATGATGAAATGTTATATCAATGAAATTGGATTTGGTGGAAATGTAAGAATTTTCACTTATCTTAGAGCTCTTTTAACTAAATCCTTAGATGTTTCACCGAGATAAAGAAGAATTAACCATTGAGCACGCAAGCTGCACAGTTGCTCTCAATACTCTTGGACGAACTGAAAGCATTACCTACGGACAAAGCTGAGTGTTTTGGGCTACATTAGTTTTTTTCCCATTGCTCATATTTTCTGAGGTTTGGTGCTGAAGAAATGACAAAAAAAGATCAAATCGTTTTGAATGTGGTGTTTACAGACGAGTACTCTGTACTGGGCGGATGTGCATATGATGAGTGCGGAGAAAGTAAGTTGTAAAGACCGGCTGTGGACATCTTGAACGAAGGAATTAAGTTTATTGTCATGTATGAGAATTAAAAGTATTGAGAAAAACTACTGACTGGATGGTGATGGGAACTGAAACAAACACGGAAACAGACTGGCGTCACATCAATTTAGTTGAGGGCCTGTCGTGGACAAGTGGAAGAAAGCGAGAGATCGGGTTGAGTGGCGAAGATGGTGGGGTGGTGTCCACGGCTGCCTCACTGAGCTACCGTATTTATTTGATTATCTATATGTGGTGTGGGTGGGTGGGGGTGTATGTGTTTGGTGTGTGTTTGGTTGTTGGTAGTATAATGTGTGTTTGGGTGTTGTATGTGTGTGGTGTGATTGAGTTTTGTGGGGTGTGGGTGTGTGTGTGTGTGTGTGCATGTAGTGGGTGCATGTACACACAAAACCTATAAATAGTAGATACACACACAAATATATATATGTATATAACCGTGTGGATCGTATAGATAGTTATATATATATATTATATATAGTATAATTATATATAGTTAATATTAAGGTCGATAATAGATGACTGAATGATAGACACCCCCACACCACACAGATATTGTATATATTATCTATTATATATATTGATATATTATATATTATATATATATATTATTATGTATATTCTATATACATAATATATATTATATGCAGGATTATATGCACAAATATATGATATATATATATATTCTATATAAGTATATATAATATATCTATATATAGTATATAGAGAGTGGAGGTATATTATATATATATATATATATTATATCATATATTATAATATATTATATATTATTATATATTATTATTATATCTATAAATATATATAATATATATATTGTGTTTCTGTGTGTGATTGTGTATGTGTTGGTGTGTGTGTGGGTGTGTGTGTGTGTGCGTGTTGTGTGTGTGTGTGTGTTGTGTGTGGTGTGTGTGTGTGTGTGTGTTTTGCACAAACTTATAATAGATATAAAAGAACAAAAAGAAAAATATATATATATATGGTGTTATATCTACCCTGTTTGTGTGTGTGTGTGTACCATATACTACATTCTACATTATATATAATATTATATATAATATTATATATATATGTATATTTAGCCGTATTATATATCTTATATATATAAAATATATATTATATCTATTATATATATATATATTATATATATATATATATTATTAGTATTGATTATATATTATATAGTGATATATATATATATTATATATCTACATTATGGTATTATGTATATGGACCACACCACACACACACACCCCACACACACACACACACCACACCTATATAATAGTATATATATATATATTATAGAAATTTTTTGATTCTATATAGATATATGCTTATATATTGTATATGTATGTATGGTATATATATACATACATATATCTACTATAATATATATTATATATATATATATAGTATATATATATATAATATAGAATATATATTATAATTTAATGCCAATCCCACACACCCCCACACACACACACACACACACACACATACATTACTATATATATATATATTCTATATATATAGTATTCTATAAATATATATATATTATAATGAATATATATAACATATAGATATTCTTCTATATATATATATTTATTGTATAGGAAGGTGATAAGATATAATATATATGTGATATATGTGTGCGTGGGGTAGGTGGTATATGTGTAATCTATATACATTATATCCAGTACATATACAATATATATGTATATATATTTAGTGTGGTGGGTGTTGTGTGTAGAAAAAAAAAGTGTGTGTATGACTATATGCATACATATATTATATATATATAAGAATATAATGATATTAGTGATATGACTATCACAATACCAATGCTATATATATATAGGGATTATATGATAGACAGCTCAGATATAGAGAGAGAGAGATAGAGAGATCAATATAGGAGAGGGATAGGTATGATATATAAGATGTGGTAAATTGGTGGGGGATGACACACACACCACACACACCAGGCACACACAGCACCCACACACATGGGAGATAGGTTATGTATATATATATAGATATAGAGTACAGAGATTTAATTATGCGATTATTTAGATTAGATGGATGTAGGTGGATGATAGCATACATATGAGACAGATAGTGAGATATGATATAGATATAGAGTATAGTATCTCTAAGATTATAGTAGTGGCCACAGGCACACACACACACAACACACACCACACCACACGCACACATACATACTAGATATATAGAGGAGATATAGATTAGAGGGAGATTAAGAAGGAGGAAGGAAAAGGGTGGGGGGTAGGAAGGATGATATAGGGTAGAGGATAGTGTAGATATATATGTAGGGAGAGAGAGAGGGGCTGTGTATTGTGTAGGTGTATATATGCTTTACATATACTATAGCGTATATTGTATATATATATATGAGTGTATGTGTGTTGTGTGTGTGTGTGGATGCTATGCTACATATATATTTTATTATATGCATCTTATATAATATATATATTGTATATTACATCTACATGCTAGATATATATATTGATTGCGGTGCGTGCGGCTACGTACTACCATATTGAGAATATATTATATATATTATATATTATATATTGAAAGGTGTGTGTACACACAGTCCCACACACTCCACACACACACACACATCACACCACACCACATTTATATTATATCTATATTATATATATATATATGTGTGTGTGTGTGTGTTTGTGTGTGTGTGTGTGTGTTGTGGTGTGTGTTGGTGTGTGGTGTATACACATACATATATACATATATATGTATTACATTGTTTTGTACACAGACCACACACACACACACCACACACACACACAATATATTATTAGATGATATATATATATATATATATATATATTTAAACATAAACATATATATTATATATATATAGTGTGTTTCTATATATATATATATATATAATATACTATTTACTCCCAGGTAGACACACCCCACATATATTATACGTTATTAATTTATACATATATTTATATACCTTATATGTGTATATAGATATATATATATTAGATTTATCGATATATATACATATATTATATTATTATATATTTTTATTACTATTTGTATGTTGTGCTATGGCACACACAGACACACACACACACACACACATACACACCACCACACGACACACACACCCACACATCATACATATATATTTATAATTTATATTATATCTATATATTATATATATGCATTATTTATATGTTATGTTAATATGTATAGTATTATACATAGAGCGGGGTGTATTACATAATATATATGCGGTGATATATATATATAGATATATATCTATATAATATATATATATATATATTATATATACATATGCCACACACCTACGGCACACCACCACATACATTATATATTTATATTGTATTTTATAATTATATATATATATATACATATACATTATATATATATAGATATTATATACTATATATATATAGACATATATATATATATAGTAGTAGATATATATAGATTATATAGACTGATTCTATATATATATTATATTATATTATATATATATATATGACTATATATATATATATTTACTGCGACACACACACACACACACACAACACACATATATATATACGTATTATTACTATATGTTATATACATATATATATATATATATATATATATCTATATGTATTATATACATATATTACATATATATATATGATATATTATATATAATATATATTTATATATTATCTTAGTATTATAATATATATATAGATATATATATGTATGGTATTATATGGACACACACACAACACACACACAAACATCATACCCACCACACCACCAACACACGTACACCCCCCACCATATATATATATATTATATATATAATATATATATAGTTATATAATGCCTATTGTTTGTAATATGTTTATTTATATATATATACATATCTATATATACCTATCTTTATATATTATATATATATATTATATATATATATATATATATTATATATATTATATATATATATATATTATTTCACCACCACACACCACATTTCACCACACCACACACACACATATATATGATATTATTATAGATATATATATATATTATAAATTGAATTAATATAACATATTATTGTTGCTACCCCAGTGGGTCCTTTGTCTCTGTGGAACTGTTACATGACAGATGACCTGGCATTGTGTTAACTGAATGGGACCTGGGTTACACTGACGCATGCGGCTGTTAGGAGTACGCGGAGTAACACGATGGACGGAGTTGGTGCTGGCTCCTGTGAAAGAACCTCGTGTTTGCCCTTGTGACCTGAGATACACCTGGTGGGTGTTTGCCACTGTAATAAGCTGTATTGGTGCATTGTGTGACATGCTGGTTTCCATCCCTGGTATTGTGTGTGGCCTATAGAAAATGTACGGGTAATAACTTGTGTAATAAAGGAAGACTGTCATTTTGTGTTGACATTCGTGCTGCCTTCGCCACTTGGCGTTTCCTCGTTGCGCTGGTGTTCTGAGGACGACTGTGGGTGTTCGGGTTGCCTTCTTGGAGCTGTCAGTGTCCATTGCACTGCGACCCTGTATGAAACGCTTCTGCCTAGCCTGCCTTGTGTTGGTGGACGAGAGACGAGGCGACCGGCGTAACATATATATATATACTATATATATAATATAACGGGGGGTGATCGGCTATATCTATATTGTTCTATGGTTCTATATCTTATGTATATGTATGTTGTGCGTGGGTGTGTGTGTGTATGTTGTGTTATATTATATCATTATACATATACATGTATTATATTTGTGTGTTGTGTGGTGTGGGTGGGTGGGTGAGTGTGTGTGTGTGTGGGTGTGTGTGAGTGTGTGTTGTATGTGTGTTGTGTAGTTGTTATACATATGCATCCCTATTATCTATTCTTATATAGTGTATATTACGATACATACATATATAATATGATCTCTATATGTAGAGGCTATATATATAGGCCATCATACATTTATATCTTCTATCTTCTCTAATATTTATATTACATCTTCTATCTATCTCTCTCTATCTATCTATATATCTATATCTAGATATGTCTGTTGTACATGGACACACACCCACACAGACCACACACACACACATAGATATGTTGTTAGTCTATATCATTATATATATATATATATATAGTGTGTTGTGTGTGTGTGTGTTGTGGTGTGTGTGTGTGTTGGTGTTGTGTGTGTGTGTGTGTGGTGTTGTGTATGTGTGTGTGTGTGGTGTGTGGTGTTGTGGTCCTATACTAGTATCTCTATTATATATTATTACTTATAATATATATCTATCTATATATAATGGTGTTGTATACGCCACCCACTCCCACACCCGCCCCCTCCACTACACACCCCCACCATCATATATCTATATATATATATATATATTATTATGGTATGTGTGTGTTGTTTGTGTGTTGGTGTGTGTTGTGTGTGTGGTGGTGTGGTGTGGTGTGTGGGTATGTTATATTCTACTACATATACTACATATATTATATATACATATGTTTTTTGATGTATGTGTGTGTGTGTGTTGTGTGTGGTGTGTGTGTGTGTGTGTCACACACACACCAACCCACACCCCACGACACACACACCCATAGATATATTATCTATATTTGTGGTGTGGTGTGGGTGGAGTGTGTGTGGGTGGTGTGTGTGTTTGTCCTTACATATAGAATATATATCTATATTTAGATATAGATAGATACTATTCACACACCCATACCCCCACACCACACCTACGCCGCACACCCACACACACACCACCACACACACACCAAACCACACACACACAGTATTAATATATATGGGCTATATATATAATATATATATATATATATATCTATATATTGTATATAGATATATTATACTAGCAAACGCACACCTGAAACACACCCACACCACACACACACACCCCACCACTCACGAAGGAAATGTGAGACTACGTTAAGGGCGGGGCGGGTTGAATACACACAGCATTCCCGCAAACCACACCCCCACCAATGTCACATTAAGAGATATTATAAATATTAGATGATATATTATATAATATATAATATTTGAAAATATACACACTTGATAGATACACAAGAAATTTATATTTAATAGATAATATATATATATATATAGATATATTATTATATTGTATATATATATAAGATATTATTATATATATATATCTATATGATTAAATAGATAGAAAATAGATAGATAAATAGATAATAGTAGAGAAGATTAGACACCACACTCAAATATGTGTGCCTGTGTATATATATATGTATATATATATATATATATTATATATAGATATATATTATATATATGTATAAGTATATTATACTATATATTATATATATATATAATATTATATATATTAAACAAGAGGAAAATAGCCAGAAAACCGATAAATAATGAACTAATGATAAGACCCTCAGTAAATAAGGATAATGAATGAAATATATTTAATTATCTTTAACTTTGAAATAATAAACATGAAAGGAAAACCGTGCCTCCTCAAATAGTAAAGTAGATCAAAAAAATAAAAGCCCCGCACGACAAATAAGCGTATAATCTGATAAACGATGTTCCCTTACCGGAGATTCTTTACCCAAAAATCGAGCAGGTATGCATGCCCAGTTAAAAAAAAAAAAAACAAAAGAAGCAACCAGCAGTTGACCCGACTGATGATACCCCGCGCACGGTTGGCGCTAGTTTGACTGTTCACCGGAGGAATTCCATACAACCGTTTGTTGTGAACGATCGCAGAGGGATTTTTCATAAAAGGCTATGACTGCAGCCCACAAAACTGTTGGCCTGAAGCTTATTAAAGAAAGTAACGATATTCATTTTAACGCCTCTTGTTTTGTGGGTTCCCTACTGGGACATTAGAGGTTAGGCAAAAATAATAAATATTAGAGAGTGGAGAGGAAATCGAACAAAATTTGAGAGCTCCTTTAATTACGCCTGCATTAGCAGAGACTAGCCTGGGGGAGGGGGGGGGGGGAGGAGGTGTGCTCGCTTGCGCTCCTTCTCCCCCTCGGTGTTTAAACACACCTTACCAACTCTGTCATACATGTTCCACACCACATCATGCCACATACACGTTCTGTCTTTCAGTACCCACCTGTATTTGCATTTCCCACACGTATTATACGCTTTCCACACGCCAATAGGGGGTGGTGGTCGAGTTTGAGGTGGCAAGCCACAGGGGCAGACTTAGCTATCTTGATTAAAAGTATTAATTGGTGTCAACCCCTCACGGCCGCAGGTCTTCCGCTTGGTTCCCCTGCGCCACACCTGGCGCTACATATTATATACTATATATTATATATATATATATATATATATATATTAATAGATAGATGGATAGATGGATAGATAAATAGACAGAGAGAGATAGACACACACATATATGTGTGTGTGTGTGTGTGTGTATCTCTCTATAAATAGATAGAGATAAATAGATACACACACATATGTGTGTGTGTGTGTCAATCTATCTCTATCTATTTATCTATCTATCTATCTACCTATTTATATATATATATAATGATGATAATGAATGAAAATGATGAGAATAATAATAATGATTAATGGTGGATAATATATGATAATACAATAATTAGTGCCCTTTATACTCAAAAAAAACGGAAAAAGGGAAAAAAAATTCCCAAAAGTCGAAACAGTGGACAAATCTTACAAAATATAGCCTTTTCAGAGACTACGCCAAAATGCCCTATTATCGATTTCAATCATGATTTGCGAAATTATTAGGCTAAATATGATAATAATAAACACCATTCTATTAATCATGACTATTATTAGAATTTTGAACACCTTGGCTATTATAAAATAAATTTTGATAATAATGGAATATTGCAATAATTATAATGTGACAATAACAATAATAGTAATATACTAATAATAATAATAATAATAATGATAATAATACACATAATGAAATACACAATAATGATAATCATCGTAATATATCATGTATTAACTATTATTATTATTATTATCAATATTATTATTATTATTATTTATCATTATCATTATTATTGCTTATTCTATTGTTATAGTATTACTACAAAAAATATAATAACTTTGATAATAACTATAATAATGATACTAACAATCAAATAGTAATTTATATTTGTTTTTATTATCTTTATTATCATTATTATTGTTGTAGTAGTAGTATAATTGTAAAGACTTTATATCCGTAATATTGCATAATAACGATAAAAAGTAAAATGATGATATAAAAATGTTATAATAGCGTTATTATTGTTAATCATTGTTAGAATGTTGTTTATTATAAGTTAATCTGAAAAAAACTATATATGAACGACACTATTACAAATTAATGATGATACTGATGATAACTAATTTGCAGTAATTGCGATATGATGAAAAATAAGCATGATAATGATGAGAATGATGATACTAATAATAAACATAATAATGATAATTCGATTTCATTCATGATCTGCGTATTTTCTGGTTAATAATGGTAATAACGGCCATCCTATTAATCATCATAGTTATGTATTTTTTATAAAATTGCTATAATAATGATGATTTTGATAAAAATTGGAATACTTGCAATAATGATAATAATAAGAATAACAATAATTGTAATAATGATAATAATAAGAATAATATAATAATAATAATGATGAGAATGATGATGACCAAATATAATTTTGTAAAAAAATATATATGGCGGAAATATTTGTAATTAAAATGAATGAGGATCATTGGCGTAATGTGATAATAATGATGATAAGCTGAAAATGATCTGAAATAATATAATTATAAGAATGATGATAATAACAATAATATCGTATTTTTAAAATAAAAGGGAAAAAGAGAAAAAAAAGCCTAAAAGTCGAAAAAAGAGCAAATCTGCAAAAATATAGCCTTTTTTTCGGAGTATACTCCAAAATGCCCTTTTTTTCGGGGGGGGGGAGGGGGGAGGTGTCATCATGATTTGCGTAATTATTAATTAGGCAAAATGATGATAACACCCTTCTAATTAACCAATGATTATTTAGAGAATTTTGATGAAATTGTTTATTATAAGATGATAATTTTGATAATAATGATAATAAATAATGATATTTGTTATTGTTATTATTATTATTATATTATTATCATTACAATTATTGTTATTATTATTATTATCATTATTGCAAGTATTCCAATTTTTATCATAATGATATGCAATAATGATGATATTAATAATAAAAAAAAAAAAAAAATATATTATTATTATTATTATGATCATTATTATTACTTTTATTATTAGTATTACTACAAAAATATATATATTATAACTGTGATAATAACAATAATAATGATAATAATAATCATAATAGTAATTATAATATTGTTTTATTGTTATCAATTTATATCATTATTAGTTCTCGTAGTAGTAGTATATTTTAATAATATATTATAGCCTGTTAATCATTGCAATAATAACGACAAAAGTAAAGTAATTGTATTGAAATTGCTATTTCAATAAGTAAACTGTATTGAAGGCATTATGATATTAATTATTTGTGAGAAAAATGATATATTTTCTATTGTTTAAGTGTACTCACGGATGTGAGTAGACTCCTTTACATAACTCAAGCTTGAAGCATCCCTGAGTCGTTTTATTTTGGCTGGAAGCATTGGAACGCGTTGTCTGGAGTCTTTTTTTTTTATTTATTTTTTTATTGTGGTCCTCTATGATATTGACAGCTGTGGAGAATTAGATTTAATGATTGCATTGGGATTTGCTCTCCCCTGATATGGAAACTATGTCACCAATAATCATGTGGAGTGGCTGATGATAAGTTGAAATTCTCAGTTATTTTCATTTTATGAAATATTTTGTGTTCCTTTGGAGTCATGATGTGGCATATATGAAATCTCTTTATTTGAATATTATCAAGTTCTGGTTGTGTTATGACATTTATTAAACTTTTAAATGGATTTATCAGGCTTTGTTTCCTGTATCAGTGTGTATACTTCTCTGATTAGTATGTAGTTTAAAATCTGTTATCTTCTTGTGCCAGTTCCTAGATATGTGCTTTTTCTCTGTTTCAGGTTGAACCTTATCAACAATAAATTTTTTACAACAGTTACTGAGAATTATTGGTGAACCAATAATATTAATGATTATAATATCGTAATTATTGTTATGATCATTGTTATTATTGTTATTATTATTATAATTGTTGTTATTATGAGTATAATTGATAGAAATATATATATATATCGGCAATGATTATAATAATTATGATGATAATGATGATAATTGCAATAATTGCAATAATAATGATAATAATAATGATACTGATGAGAATGCTGATGATAATAATAATAATGATAATAATGGTGATAAAAATGATAATAATAATAGTGTCCATTTATAATAAAAATAAAAGTCGAAACAGAGGTAAAATCTTGCTAAAAAGAGCCTTTTTCCAGTATAGGGCAAAATGCCCTTTTTTCGACTTCAATCATGATTTCCGTAATTATTAGGCTAATAATGATAAAAATAAACACCATTCTAATAATCATGACAAATATGAAAATTTTGATAAATCTGATATTATAATGATAATTTTGATAATAATGGGAATAATTGCAATATAATAATAATGCAATCTAACAATCGAGTATAATAATAACAGTAATAATGATAATGAATAATATCACACTAATAATGCTATTATTATTATTATATTCTTATTTATTATCTTTATAAACTATAATAATAATAATAATAATACTATTATTCCTAATTATTATTATTATCAATTATTATTATTATTATTATTATTATTATTATTATTATTATTATTATTACTATTGTTGTTATTATCATTATTATTACTTTTATTGTTAGTATTACTACAAAAATATATATTTAAACTATGGTAATAAAAATAAAAAGTAAAATGACAATGATAATGTTTATAAAAATCGTTATTATTGTTATAATCATTGTTATTATTGTTATTATTATTATAATTGTTATTATGAATATAATTGCTAAAAATATATATTTGGTGGCAGTGATCACTATGATAATGATGATAATGATAATAATTGCAATAATTGCAATAATGATGATAATAATAAATATAACTAGAAAACAACAATGATAATGATAATAATAATAATTATAATAATAATAATAATAATAATTATTATTATGTTATTATTATTATTATTGTTATTATTATTATTATTATTATTGTTATTATTATCATTGATATTATTTTTGTTAGTATTCCTACAAAAAATATATATCATAACTGTGATAATAAAAATAATGATAATAATGATAACAATAATCATAATAATAATTATATTTTTATTGTTATTGTTGTGATTATTTGTAGTTGCATAAGGGACAGAACTACTCCACTCACGTACGTACATGAGGGTGTAAACAGGAAGTAGGTTAATGAAAACCGGAAACCGCAATCGATTTACCTTAACCATGACCGTAACCGCAAGTGATTAACGTAATCAATGACCGTAACCGGAATCAATTAATCATAGTTACATGATGTTTAGCATGCACACCAGACTACCTTACGGTCGTTCAATGGCGGCGCATCATAGCCAAAAGTAGGCATAATTAAGTGGATTATCATAATCAATGATCGAACTGGAAATCAGTAAAACCGACTTCTAATGATGTATCTGTCCCGCCCCCCTCCTCTCCACTACAGGCGACTGGACAGAACGCCTCACCTTTAAACGCATCACAACGGGTTTTAGCCGGGAAAGTGTTTAACCAAATAAATGACCGTAACCAAATCTTTTTCTAAACCGTAACCAAAATCATTAGCACCACCGGGAGGCCCCCCCTCCCCCTTCTGAAACCTATGCCAGGACCACAGATGACCCTCCCCCCACCCTTTTTCCCCAACCCCACCACCAAAACCCTCTTCCATACCCCCCCCCCCGCCCCGAATATTTCATCATGTTTAAATTGTACCTGTATCGAAAATTTAAACCCATTACACACACGAGTGATCCCCCCTCCTAATAAATGAGGCAATCATAACCCAAACCCCCGAGCCAGGTGTCACAGATGACCCCCCCCCCCCCACCGGATCGAAAATTCCCCTTTACAGAGAGTGACCCCCCCTCCAAAGTTTTCTCGTTTTTAAACTTGTACCGGGATCGAAAATTGACCCTTTACAGACGAGTGACCACCCCTCCTAATGATTCATCGTGTTTGAACTTGTCCTGGATCGAAATTGACCCTGTTACAGACGAGTGAACCCCTCCTAATGAAGGGAAAAATCATAATCCAACCCAATGCCAGGGTCACTGGACCCACCCCCTCACACCCCTCCTCCCCCCCCCAATTTTCATGGTTTAAATTTGTACCCGGATGGGAAAATTGACCCTGTACAGAGGGTCCCCCCCCTAATGAAAAAAACTGTCATAATCAAAAACCTAACACCCCCCCCCGCCCCCCCACCCCCCACCAGGCGGTCACACAACACTTCTAATGACCAATAAACCATTCTGTCCCGCTGGCCCGGGGATAAGAAATACAATTAACTAAAAAGGATTTAAAACTCGTTGTACAATATATACTTTTTTTTTTTTCTATTTCCATCACACCCCACACACACCACACCACACACACACACACACGACACACACACCACCACAAACACCACACATCAGGTCGGTCACACAACAGTTTCTCTAATGCCCAAAAATTTCCCGTTCTGTCCCTCGTCGTGCCCGGGATAAAATACATTAACTAAAAAGGATTAAAAAACTCGGTAAAATATATACTTTTTTTTTTCTTTTTCCATCACACACACACCACACCCCGACACAGACACACCACCACCACCACAAATATTGCTAAGGTGAATCCCAAAAATGATACATCTATCACTGGATGACTTTCTCCTAAAACCAAATTTTTCTAAATCCCGTTTGGGTGTAGGCGATGTGGAAGAAGAACTCGGTGTTTTCTAATACACACACCAAAAGGGGTTTTCCTTCACCCCCCCCTCTCCTCTCCAAACTAACCTCCTTCCCTTCCTACCCCCCCTGCCCCACATTCCTCCATACCCAAAGCAATAATAGTAAAAAAAAAAGCAAACAAACAAATCAAAGTCCTATTTAAAGGGAGATAATACAGCCCGCCTGAAGTCAGTGATCACCCCTCCCAAATAAATGAGACAATCTAACCCAACCCCAATGCCAGTGTCACTGATGACCCCCCTCCCTCCCCACCCCTCCTCCCCTCCACACCCCCCCCCCCAATTTTCATCGTGTTTAAACTTTACCCGGACGAGAAAAACCCTGTTACAGACGGCACCCCCTAATAAATAAAACTGTCATAAATCAAAACCCTAGAGGTCTTCATATATCCCTTTGTACAAAAAAAACAGACACAATACAAATCATTCCCCCCCGAATTTCATAAAACGAGGATATAATAGATCTTTTTTCTTTTCAGAGGAAATGACGGTGGTGGTCACTCTCGTATTGATTGAAACCCAAACCAAAGAAAGGAAAATCCTTTTTAAAACCCTTACTAAGATTGTCAATGTTCGCATTACGTAAATTAAACAAAAATATATGCATGACACTATCCCATTTCTCACCATAGCTATATAAAAAAAAATATTTGCAAAGCCCAAAATCAAATCTTTAAAAATTTTTAAAAATGCATAATTAACGGTGCAACCCTAATAAAAATAACAACAAAAAATTTTTTAACTTCGTAAGACGTTTGATAACTATCTTCACCCCAAAGGCATTTTCTAATAAAATAAAATTACTCAAAAGGTCATGAAACTTTGTTGTCTAAATGTCTTTATTATTTTCAAAACCCCAACCCTAACAGGGATAATACAAAAAAAATAAAAAAAACATTTAAATTTTTGTTAAATGTAAAGCGATAACCACATTCATACTTTTAAAAATTTCAGGCCTATACAACATTTTAAATTACCTAAAAATTTTGAAAAGCGCGGGTTTTACTTTTTAGAGAGCATTAATAGTTTTTTAAGGTATCCACCCCAGGTCAAAGCGGTTTTCCCCCCCTCGTATTTATCCTAACACCTAACAATCACCTTTCTTGCTAAGAGGAAAATGATGAAAAAATCCAAAGTTTAGGACCCTTCCTTCCCTTCCTACCCCCCCTGCCCCACTTTCCCTCCATACCCCTTAAAAACCAAAATGTAAAAAAGAAGCAAAAAAACAACACCAGTCCAACCCCTGTTTAAGGAATGATACGTCTGCACTGAGGTGTTAAGGTGATGATCACCCTATGTAATGAGCGTAAACGACAATATGATAGCCCGAGTCGTTGTGTGCGCCCCCACCCCCATCATCACCCCCCTCTCCTAGGGCCTTTTGTGCACTAAATATCCCTTTAATGACTCTCAAGTTACACAAACACACGCCCCTAAGAGGCATAACAAAATAACAGGTTTAAAATTTTTCTGTGTAAAAAAAGCGATAACCAATATTACTATTTTGACGTTTCATGCTAAAAACTAACAGGTAATTCAAAATGACTAAAAGACGCAAACCTGATTCTATTTAGAGACCCTGAATGTGTTTTAAAGGTATCTACACCGAGCAAGGGGGGTTTTTCCCCTTCATTTTACGCCTAATTATCTCCCAAACTAGCCCCACCACCGTCCCCGTGTTGACTCAATTATTTTTGCTAATTTAACCTAAAGGGGACAATGCAGTTTTTTTCCAAAAAATTTCCTCCCGCTTTTTAAATTTTTTACAATCTACAATAAACTTAGGAAAATTTTTTAGTTTTTCCCTTAAGGCCCTTGTATAACTAATCAGAAAACGTTCCTCTAAGAGATCGATAGAAATACATCCCCCCTTTTTATGAGAATCAGCACAGAAAGTGGACTAGCTCCTCAGCATTTATTCCCCCTCCTCAAAATTGTCTATATCCTCCCTACACGTATATGGGAAAAAAAAAGAACGATGCAACGGTAAAATATTTTTTGCGCATTCGGCCCCGCTTTTTAAGAAATACACGTATTTTTCTTAAATCTCTTAAAAAGAAAAATTCTTTCCCACACTGAAAAAAATTTGTTCTTATCTCTTCAATTTTTTCTGAAAAAATTTAAATATACAAGCATGCCAAATGAAAAAACTCCTTCCCATATTTTTCACTATCCCAAGTTCTGCAGTGACGAAAACTGTTAAAGACCCAGAAAAATCTATCTTCAAAAATCAAAAAAAAAAGGGTTTGACAAATTTTTAATACTTTTTCCCCCTTTTAGCAATTATTTTTATCAAAACCAAGAACTTTTATAAAATAGGGAAAAAAAATGAGGAAAATAAAATCTTTTTTGCCCCTCTGTTATAAAGCTTTTATAATGGTTGGTGTTTTGACAAGCACAGACAAATTCCCAAAACCGGGATTTTTGGGGTATTTTTACCCGGGGGAGTAAAAATTACATGGCACCCGCGATGCGATAGATTCTTAACAGACGCTGAAAATTTTTCCATTATGTTTTTTTTCTTTTCTTTTCTTAAAACCCAAGTTAAAAAAAATTTAATTTATATTTCTTAATCAAAACGTTTTTTTTGAAAAAATATAAAAAAAAAAAGTGCTTTCTTTTTTGTTGTCTACTTTAGATATTCTTGTTTTACTGGCAGAAAAGGGAAATTTTGACGAGCAACATACAGCGGGAGGTAAGTTATAGAAAAGGGGTTAAAAATCACAGCCCAAAAGGGAAAAAAAACCCGCAACCAAAGCAATTTTCTAAAGGGAAAATTAAAAAAGCGTTCGTTTGGGAGAAAAAATTTCGTTTCCCTCAAAAAGGGGGAAAAAGCTTTTTTTTCATAACATAGAGAAAGAAAAATCCCCTTTTTTTCAAATAAAGGGGTGATTATTGAAGTAATTTATTGAATGAGCATTTTTTTTCAGACTGGGAAATAATGGAAAGTTTTAAAAAATTTTAAAGCTTGTTATCATCTTTAAAAAAAAATCTTATTTATCAAAAGATGCCCCCAACTCGAAAGCCCCGACAATATCCAAAAAACGGACGACCCAGACGGGTATCGGGGAATACCCCCTGCTTGCACGAATAAGGTTTCACCGACAACTAAAACCATTAATGGACGTGCAAATGAGGAAGAGGCGAAAATAAGCGAAAAACCGGGGAAAGTATTTTTCTCGTCCCTTTTCGTAAATCTGCATAATTAATGAATATTCCCAGGGAAATCGCACCCCTTAAATCTTTGCCCAAAGGTAAACCCCCAGTTCAGATGTAAAAGTTTTAAAAATGCTCCCCCCCGGTTTTTGATCTTCGTAGCACATCATTTTCAACCCACTCGTTCCACTACTCACGTCTGTTTTCCCTATCAACAGCTATATTTGTGGCGAGGCCCCCCCTTCTCCTAAATCTGCTCCTCCTCCCCCCCCCCTCGAAAAGCGCATGCTGTATTTACCGCAGGATGAAAAAAATGGTGTTTTAAAATCAAATTGGAGCTATAACATAACTTCACACAACACAAAATTTGTATTGACATTGATTGACTTAAAATTGGGGAGTTTATAGCCATATCAAGCTTGGATTCCTTGCGAAGAAAACAAAAATTTTAAAAAAGAAAAAATTAAATTGTCTTTCTTATAGTAAAAAAATAGAAAATTACTCTATGACTGCAATCAAAATCAACAATACAAACATTTGCCGCGAAATTCCCCTCATTCATTCAATTTTTGCTTCTCGTTTCCTCGCAATTATTTATTTTTTCCCTTTCGCAGACAAAAAATCACGGTAGCAGGGCACGATTTGCGTCCCCGGGCATGTCACCTCTGTGGGAAAGGGCATTCAGTTCTGATAGAGGCTTAAAAAATACTAACCCCCAAATCCGACCCATTGCATGCTAGTATTTTTCAAATTTCCTTATGTAAAAGTGTAATTCTTATTCTTAAATGAAAAATAATGTTTACCAGGGTATAAATATATGTTTTTTTTGCAAAAAAGGACCACTACCTTGTCATTAAAAAAAGAAATAAACAAATAACCCAAAATTTTAAAATTTTTGTCTTAGAAAAAAAAAACTTTGATCGTTTGTTGATTTTTAAAATTATCTGCTCCGCTACGGCAAAAAACCCAAAAAATATTATAAAAAATCAAATCTGAGAAATGTTTTATAAAGTATACAGCTTTGCAAAAATATATCCCTTCTATATTTTTTTTTAAAATATTGACTCCCTTGGGAAAAACTAAAAAGTCCTATGTCAAAATCCCCCGAACATTTTCCAGCGAGACAAAGTACATATTGAGAATGTGCACTTTTTTCCCCATAAATGTGCGACCCCCAAATGGCACTCCCACATGGGGTCCCTTTTTCTGTCATCGTGACTGATTCTAGCCTTTTTAAAAAACTTCTATTTGGGGGTTAATTATAACACTCACATGTAAACCCCTACGTTATCAGCGTCTTCTTCTCGTCAAAAATATTTCCCCCTGTAATGTTGACCGCACAAGACAGGGACTCTATATTCCCGCCGTCCCGCACTCTCACCGCTGATGCGCGCGCGGGGAATAAAACCCACGCGGGGGCGGCGGGGGCGGCGAGGGCGGCGGCGGCGACGGGGGAGGGGGGGGGGAGCCCCTTTTGACGACAACGCTTCATAAGAGGGGAGGACCATTCAAGTTTTCATTTCTCAATTTTTTCCCCGCGAATTCGTTTGAAAATTTAAAAAATGACATAAAACCCTACCTTCAAAAATTTTAATATTTTTAAATTTTAAAGGTTCCTTTTCCCCCTCTCTCTCTCTCCTCTCTCTCTCCTCTTTATATATATATATATAATATAATAATATATCCGCTTGATATAAAAAAAAGGATAAAAATTCTTGTATATTAATAAAAAGGGACCTTGTAAAATATGCTCGAGGCAAAAAATGAAAAACAAAGGGAAATAAAGAGACAAAACCGGTTTTTTCTACTGAATTAAAAACGCAAAATTTAGCGAAAATAATATTTTTCTTGATATCAAAGAACTTTTATAAGAAGCCCCTCCCCTGTCGCCCCCCCCCGCCCTCCGCCGCCCCGCCGCCGCCCCCTCCGCCGCCCTCGCCGCCGCCGCGTGCGGGTTTTACTTCCCCCCGCGCGCACCGCGTCGGTGATGAGTTGCGGCGCGTGCGGGAATAGAGTCCCCCCTCTAGGCTGCGGGCAACATTACAGGGGGGGAAATATTCCCCGACGAGAAGAAAACGCTGTAAGTAGCATTTTTCTGCTTTAGGTTATAAGTAAAACCCCCAAGTAGAATTTTGTTAACAAAGGGTGAGAATCAGTCACTGATACAGCTAAAAGGCACCACATTGGAGGAGTGGCATTGGCGGTCGCACATTTATGGAAAAATGTGCGCATTCTCGAGTAGTATTGTTCGTTTGGGAAAAAGTATCGGGGGGATTGGTGACATAGGACTTATTATTTCCTAAGGGGGTCTATATTTTAAACAAAATTTTAAGAAGCAAATATTTATGCAATAGCTGTTATTTTTTAAGCCTTACTCATGATTTTATTTTATATAATATTTATTGGTGGTTTTTTTCCCTATTTTGGGGAGATAATTTTAAATAATCAAACAATCGATCAATTTTTTTTTTTCTAAACAAAAAAATTTTTAATAGTTTTTTGGGGATATTTGTTTTTTTTCTTTTTTTAATGAAAGGTTAATGGTACTTTTATGCAAAAAAAACTATATTGATACCATTGGTAAACATTTTTGTCTTTTGAATAAAATTACACTTTTTAAAAGGGAAATTTTATAAAATATAGCATGCAAAGGCTCGGATGCGGTTTGTATTTTTAAGCCTCTATCAAAATCGAAACTCCTTCCGACAGAGGGAATGCCCGGGGGACGCAAAACGTGCCCCCTACCTCGTATTTCTGTCTGCGAAAGGGAAAAAAAAAAAAAAAATTGGGGGGGGGAAAAAAAAAAAAGGGGGGGGGGGGGGGGGGGAAAGGAAAGGAAAAAATAAATTTTTAATTTTAAAAACAAGAAAGCAATTTAATTTTTTTTTATAAATTTTTTCCCGCAAAGGAACCCCGTTGATTGGTATGCATCCCAATTTTTTCATAATTCTAAAATTTTTTTTTTTGAAAGTTTTAAGTTTTTTTTAAACAATTTTTTTTTCCTCGCAAACCTCCCTTTAATCTAAAGGGAAAGGGGGGGGAATTTAAAAAGGGGGACCCCGCCCCAAAAAAATAGTTGTGGGGAAAGGTTATAGTAAATTGTAAAAATTCACAAAAATAACAAAAGGGGGGTTTTTAAAACTTTTTGCTATCAAAAGGGGGGGAGGCAAATTTGGGGGGGGGTGGTTTTTCCCGAGATATCATTTTGGGATAGGGAGAAAAAGAAAATATTAAAGGTGGTCAGACGTTTCCCCACCCCAGTCAAAAGGGAGATTCTAAAACTTTCAAACTTTTTTCCCAACCTGGGGTTCCTTTTTATATTGGGGGCATTTCGATTTTGGAAAGGGATTTTTTAATTAGATTTTTGAAAGAGAAAAAAAAAATTTCCCCTTCCCCTTATTTCCCTCTGAAAAAATGCTCATTAATTTTTATTTCTAATATTTATTTGAAAAAAGGGTTTTCCCTTTTTATAAAAAATTTTTCCCCTTATTTCGGAGCATTTTTTTTTTTTAAAAAAAGGGTTTTTTAAGCTTTTAAAAATTTTTGTTGGGGGTTTTTTTCCCCTTTAAATTTTTTAACCTTTCCATAATATTCCGAGTTGCCCCGTCATATACCCCCTTTTCATTTAAAAAAAAATATAAAGTGAAAAAAAGGCATTTTTTTTTATTTTTTGAAAGAAAGTTTTTATTTATTATATATTTTTTAATACTTTTTAAAAAAAAAAAAAAAAAAAAGTCATTGAAATTTGCTTCGTTGTTTTTCCCCTTTTATGTAAAATTTTTTTTTTCCCTCTAAAAAAAACTTCCTCCCCCGGAATTTTTTTTGTTTTTTCCAATACCCAACCATTAAACAGTTTTTAAAATAGGGGCAAAAAAGTAACTTTTTATTTTTTTATATTTTCAAAAACGTTTTTTTATAAAAAAAATTTAAAAAAAAGGTTTTTAAATTCTTTTTTTTTTTTGAAAAGAGAAGGGAAAAAAAGCTCAGGAAATGGGGTTGGGTTTGGGGAGGGTTTTTCCATTTTGGTGTTTTAATTTTTATTCGGTAAAAATCTAAAAGTTTTTCTTGGTAAAATTTTTTTCTTTTAAAATTTTAAAAAAATTATCGTTTATTAAAACTTAAGGGGGAAAAAAAATATTTTTATTTTTCTTTTTTTTTTTCCTATTTAATAAAAGCTTTGGGGGGGGTTTTGAAAGAGTCCCCTTGCTAAAAAAAAGGAATGTGTTTTAGCAAACTCTTTGGGGATTTTGGATAAGTTTCAAAGGGCCCTTAAAAAAAAATTTTTCCCTGGCATTGTGATTGAAAATGAAAAATGCGGAGGTTTTTTCATTGTCCCCGATTAATTTGCAAAATTTGAGGTCGAGTACAGGGTTTTTCGTGTGGTAGATATTTTCGTAAAATAAGGGGAAAATTTGCTGGTAAACTTTAAAAACTTTGCTTAAAAGGAAAAAATTTTTTTTTCGTTATTTGTTTTCCCTTTTTTTTCATAAACGTGAAGTATAAAATTTTTTGATTTTAAATTTAAAAAAAACTTAAACCTTTTTTGTGTTATCCCCCCTTAACGGGGTTGTGTTGGATCTAATAAAAAGGATATTTTTGCCCGGGATAAAGGGGGTATAATTGGGGGGTGGAAAAACGGAATATTATTTTTAGTTTCATTGGGGGATTGTAAACTTTATGCGGGGGAATTTTAAAAGGGGTTTACTTTATTTTTTTTTTCCCCTTTAGGTTTTTAAGGGGGGGAAAAATTGGGAGGGGCGGTGGGGGAGGGGTAATAATTTTGCGTAAAATTGGAAAGGGAAACCCAAAACCCCTTTTTCCTTGGTGTGTACCTTAAAACCCTATTATGCTTCTAAAAAGAATCCCGGACTTTTTAATCATTAGGTAAATTTAAAAAGTTGTTAGGCCCAAATTTTTTAAAGTATGAATATTGGGTTTTCGCATTTTCATTTACACAAAAAATTTAGTGTTATTTTTTATTTTTTTTAACGTGTTTTTTTTTTTGTTTTGTGAAAGTCATAAAAGAATTGATCCAAAGTTTTTGAGGGGGGTGATGATTGGAGGGGGGTGTAGCACAACGCTTCGGTAAAAATTTTGGTTTTCTTATTTGGGTGTGATTATCATTTTTAAAAAATTTGTAAAAAATTTTATTATCTTTAAAATTTTTTTAAACTTGGATGGTGGGGGTTTTCTATATTTTTGTTTTATTTGTAAAGGAAATTGCAACTTGGAAGGGAAAAGGGTTTTCCTTTTCTTTTGGGTTTTAATCAAAACAATTACCCAGATTTTGAACAGAAAAATACAAATTTTTTATCATCCTCGTTATTATGAAATTCGGGGGGCGATAATGATTTGTATTTGTGTTGTTTTTTTTTTGTATAAAAAGGCCATATATGAAAACCTTTTCTAGGGTTATGATTATGACAGTTTCATTCATTGGAGGGGTGGGCCTGTCTGTAACAGGGTTAATTTTTTCTCGAAACCGGGTGCAAATTCAAACCGATGAATAGGAGGGGGGGGGGGTGTTTTAGGGGGGAGGGGGTTGAGGGGGGGGTGGGTCTCATGACCCTGGCATTGGGTTGGATTATGATTGTCTATTCTTGGGGGGGGGGATCACTCGCATTCTGCGGGCTGTATTATCCCCTTAAGTAGGGCTTGTATTTGTTTTTTTGGGTTTTTTTTCTACTATTTTTGCTTTTGGGGATGGAGGAAAAGTGGGGGGGCGGAGGAAGGGAAGGGGGGTTTGGTTTGGGGAGGAGGGGGGGAGGGGGAAGGAACCCTTTTTGGTTGTATTAGAAATCACCGAGTTCTTTTTTCCCATCGCCTAACCATATACGGGTTTATGCAAAATATGGTTAGGGGAAAGTCTATCGCAAGATAGATGTATCATTTTGGTATTCACCTTAGCAAAATTTTTGTGTGGTGTGTGGTGTGTGTGTGTGTGGTTGTGTGGTGTGTGTGTGTGTGTGGTGATGGGAAAAAGAAAAAAAAAAGATTATTGTACAAAGGTTTTATAATCCTTTTTCGTTAAATTTTATTCTTATCCCGGGGCCGACAGGGACAGAACGGTAATTTTTGGGCTTAGGGGAAACTGTTGTGTGACCCACTGGGGGGGTGGGGGGGGCGGGGGAGGGTGTTAGGTTATTTATATGACGTTTCATTCTTAGGAGGGGGGGTCACCGTCCCCTTTTCAGGGCAATTCTCGATCCGGGGACAAGTTCAAACACGATGAATATGCGGGGGGGGAGGAGGGGTGATGAGGAGGTGGGTATCAGTGACACCCGGTTGGTTTGGGTTTGTTGTCTCATTCATTAGGAGGGGGGGTCACTCGTCTGTAACAGGGTCATTCTCGATCAGGCAGTTCAAAACGATGAATCATTGGGGGGTGGGCACTGTCTGAACGGGTCAATTCTCGATCCCGGGACAAGTTCAAACACGATAATCATTAGGGGGGTGGTCACTCGTCGTAACAGGGTCTTCTCGACCAGGTGGGGGGAGGAGGGTCATCTGTGACACCCGGGATCGGTTGGGTTTTATTGCCTCATTTTATTAGGAGGGTGATCACTCGTGTGTGTAACTGGGTTAATTTTCGTACGGTACAAGTTTAAAATGTGAATATTGCGGGGCGGGGGGGGAGGGTAGGGAAAGGGGGGGTGGGGTGGGGTTTGGGGGAAGAGGGTGGGGGGAGGGGTTTCTGTGTACCGGCATAGTTTCAGAGAGAGGGGAGGGGAGTCCTCCCGGTGTGTGCAAAGATTTTGGGGACGGGCATTGATAAAATTCTGGTTACGGGCTTGATTCGTTAATCACTTTCCGCGGGCATTAACCTTTTGTGATCGTAAGGTGAGGCGTTCTGTCCGTCGCCGTATTTGGGGAGGAGGGGGGGGACAGATATTTTAAGTCCCGGGTTTAAAGATTTCCATTTTGTCATTGATTATGTATCATTTAATTATGCCCACTTTCTGCTAGATGCGGGCCCTGAACGACCGTAAAGGGGTTTTGGGGGCATGCTAAACTCATTAACTAGATTTAAGATTCCCGGGTTTCGGCATTGATTCGTTAATCATTGCGGTTACGGTCATTGGTTACGTAAATCGATTGCGGTTTTCCGGGTTTTCCCTTACCTACTTCCCCGTTTAACCCCCATGTGCGTACGTGAGTGGGGCAGTTCTGTCCAAAAACCATCTACTACTACTACTATACTACTAATAATAATTTATAATTTAAAAACCAAAAATAATAATAATGATAATAATAATTATAATAAAAAATATAAAATAATAACGACAAAATAAAATTAAAATTTTTATAATACAAAAAGAAACATTTTATCAACAATTAATAATTCATTGGGGACACGCTGTCTAGCTTTTTGTAAATTTTCGGGAGGTGAAAAAAAAATTTTTATTTTTTTTTAAAAAATTTTATTTTTTTTTTTTTTTTTTTTGATTTTTTTTTTTTTCCGTTTTTTTTTTTAAATTTTTTTTTTTT
>NW_023646874.1:0-7478 GCF_015228065.2 Penaeus monodon
AACGTTAAACTGATACAAGCGGATAATGGTCTAGCAGACGAAACATTGTTTACCAAGTGTTTACATGTTGTCATGGCAACATTCTGTGACATCGCTAGTATTGTCACCTTCCGGCCACCAGAGGGCTAAAGTGGGCACCGCATTTCTTACTGGATAATGCTGAAGTTTGTCATAGTTCTAGATCTTTGATGTATACGAATATACAAAATGGGGTGGGATGTTGCATGGTGTATAATTTATAAGATTTAATATTTATATAAATATATTTTTATATATTTATAATAAAAATAATTATATATATATATAAACATATATTATATAATCTACGAATATAATTATATATTATAATATATAATATATATTCTATTATATAATATAATAATAATTAATATATATATTTTATATAATAATATAAATATATATACCTTTATATTATAAATATTATATATATATATATATTATATATATAATTATATATATATATATATTATATATATATATATCTATATATTATATATATTATATATATAATTTATAAATATATATATTATAATTATAATTTATTAACCATACATACATAACATTACCAAACATACATACATACATACATATCTATCTATCTATCTATCTATGTTATATTCCACATATCTATATGTATTACAATAATAATATATATTGTGGTGTGTTGGGGTGTGGTGTGTGTGTGTTGTGTTGTGGTGTGTGTGTGTGTGTGTGTGTGTGTGTGTGTGTGCGCGCGCGCACATACATAGATGTGTTCATATACATATTTGTGTATAGTCGAACGAGAGGATGCAATTGAACTCAAGCTGCTTCACCAGAGCTAAAATATCCAAACGGTATCTAGTAATTGTGTGTGGTGTGGGGCATATATATATATATACATATATATAAAATAATATAATATTTATAATATATATAATATAAATATTATAATATATAATATATAATATTATATATATAATATTATATTATATTCACACACACACACCAACACACCCCCAACAACCACCACACACCACACACAACACACACAAACATATATATTATATATACAGTATATATAATATATATATATATATATATTATTATACGTGTGTGTGTGTTTGTTTGTGTGGTGGGGGTTTTGTGTGTGTGTGTGTTAGGATTGGCGGAATATCCAAAGCTGAAGATGTGGGAAAGCTGCAGGCATTATGTGAATATCCCTGCTGAAACTGCTAAAGGCTGGAGGTAAACCTATGGCTCGGGGCCTGCAATTACAGTCCGGACTGCCATCTGGCAGTTCTGGTACCTTTTCCCCCTGACCTGCTGAGGGGCGTGGTCATCCCTTCCTGGAAGGGGAAAGGGGATCGTTGTGATTGTAAAACAACTACCGGAGCATTACAATGCTCAGCATACCAGAACAAGGTTCTCGTCCAAAATTCTTTCTGAAAACGGAATCCCGCAAAACCACCTACTGAGACATCAGAGACCGGAGCAGTCTGGATTTACTCCTGGGCAAGTCCTACGATAGACCGTATACTAGCGCAATCGAGTAATTGTGGACGCCGTCCATGAGTTTGGTCGTGGGCTGCTTGCAACCTAAATCGACTTCAAGAAGGCCGTTTGACCTGGTGGCATCGGAATTGGTATGGGAGATTACTGAGAAACCCCGTTGGAATTCCGACCACAGATTATTGGCCTAAATAACAAGCCTTTATACTGGTAACTGAAAGTGCTGTAAAGTTTGGTGGGGGGTCTGTCGAACTTCTTTCCCTGTTAATTCCAGGGGTGAGGCAAGGCAGTGGTTCCTTGTGCCAACACTTTTCAAACCCCTGTAATGGACTTGGATTAATGGGCAGAAGCTACTAGCCCAAAGTCAGTGTGGAGCAAACACTAGGCAATATCAAGGTTCTCAGACCTTGACTTTGGCCGACGATGTTTTTCTATCCTGTCTGAATTCTTGGAGTCACTGGTGGCGGCTCTTGATGCATTTAGCAATGAGGCGAAGCCCCTAGGCCTAGAGGTTTTTCCCTGGACCAAGAACCAAGATTTCAGGACTTTGGGGGCCTGTTAGGGGAACCCATTGCTTGTGGGCGAGGACGTTGAAAGTTACAGAGTTTTTAACATACCTTGGTAGCGTCGTCCATAATCTCTGGGCTTGTCCAGAACCAAGAAAAGTCAGTAAAACGGATTGGTCCTCTCAACAGGAGCCATGAACTCGATCAACAAGAGCGTTTGAAGATGTCGGTAACCTATTGCAGAAAGACCAAGCCAAGTGTCTTCAAGTCCTTGATACTACCAGCTTTGCTCTATGGAAAGCGAAAAAACCGGGACGCCTATCCAGTGCTTTGGAATCTCGCCTTGAATGCCCTTTTGTAACAAGTTCCCTTCGCCGGAATCATGGGGTTACAGTCCGGCAGGACCACGTGTCCAACCAGCGGTTATACCGTGAGACTGGCATGGGAACCTGTTACTTGCATAATCTGGGAAACGCCAACTCAGGCTATATGGGTCACCTAGCTTGTCTCCCTGTGGACGACACCCTGCCCATCAGGTTTGTTCTCTCTGCGAGACAACCCTGGGTGGGAGGAGACCTGCGGTATGACCCCAGGAGATTTATGGGCTTGGGCAGCTCGACGAGACCTGTTGCGAGGGAATTAGAGATGGGCCGTGGGCCTGCCTGAAGACCTCCGCCTCGGAGAGATCCTCGTGGCTGGAAGCGAAGGGTGGATGCGGGCTATTGGCCCCTTGTCCGGCGTTAGCCCCTTTCATGAATGAAAGATGAATATATATATATATTTATATTATATAATATATATATATATATAAAATATAATATATATATATATATATAATATTATTTAGTTACAATGCAGTTGGTTGTGCATATATATGTATATAAGTATACTTACACGTAGATCATATTTAAGCCTGTTTTGTCATATTATGGGAAAGGTATTGCTCCACCATTCGTCTTTTTCCTGTCTGTAAGGATACTTTGAGAGATCACAGATAGCCAAAAAAAGAATTCTTTTTAAACCATAGAACTTAACAGTGTCTTTACCTTAAAATCCTTTTTTGGAAAATCATTTTTGACAAGTTACTATTTTTTTTTTTGACCCCAAATATGTAAGAATGTTTTTCATAGGGCGGGACCCCGGAAATAATATGATAATAATTTAAAGGTTAATTAATCCTTTAAAAAATCTTCTTTAAAATTTCAAGGTCAAGTTTTTTTTATTCTTACAATTGTTTTTTTTCAGCATTAAATTAAATAAAAATTGCGTTTTTCCATATGTATGGCACTTTTTCGAAACATTGCATTTTTTACAATTTTCCCTAAAACTAGGATTTTCAGGTGTTTGATTAAAAAATTTTTTTTTTGCTTTAAAGAATTTTTTTTTAACAAACGGGTAAATTATCAAAAAATGTTTTTGCCGCAGGGGAAAAATTAACATCCATAAAAATTGCATGAGCTGGTTAGTTACAGGTCTTTATATTTTTATTTTTATAAAGGATGCTACACACACACACACACACACACCACCACCACCGCCGCAAAACCACCACCCCCCACCACCACCACCACCACCACCACCACCCACCACCCACCAACCAACCACCCCACCCACCCAACCACCACCCCAACCAACCAAACCCCCAAACCCACACCACCAACCACCACCACCCAACCCCAACCCACAACAAAATATATATAAAATTGCATACATTTCATACAAATTTTATATATATATTATATTTTTATATATATAATTAATATAATTATTATTAAAATATGTATAATAATTAATATTTATAATATAATATTGATTATAATATATTATAATATATAGTATATATAATTATATGTAATAAATAATTATTATATATATATATATTAAATTATTAATACTATATTAATATTATAATATATATTATATTATGTAAATATATTATTTATAATATTTATATAAATATAATATATATTATATATTATATATTTATATTATATTAATAATATATTTTATAATTGTCACACCAATTATGTATAGTAATATGTTGTGTTTTTTGTATTGTTTGAATACATCATTTATTTATTACATATACTTGAGTAATTATTTATATTAATTGTTGGAATCAATAATAAAGCATTGATAATAATGTATGAAAACATTATTATAATATAGAATATAAGGAATATATCATATATAAAATAACTATTGATTATAATAATAGCTAATAATATTAAGCGTATGTAATAAAAACAAATGTAATGATAGATGATTAATTAAATGATTAATTATAAAGTGTAGGTGTTACCATGTATTAGTGTAGTGTGGTGGTGATGAAAATATAAAATCAATACAATATCTAATAATATCAATAATAAACTTTATAAGTAATATATTACAATAATAATATAATTATAGTGAGAATAATAAAAATAAATAAAAAAGTCAAATAATAAATAACACTGAGGAAAATAAAAAACAATAACGAAAATAATCAAGAGATATAAAGAAAATTAAAAAGACATAAAATAAATGATGATTAACAAAATAAAACTAAAATGATAATAATGATAAAAATAATGATAATAATACAATAAAATACTAATACAATAACACTAAATAATAATAACAATCAATAATATAAATGATGAAATAACAATAAAGATAAAATAATAATGATAAATAATAATAAGATAATATAAATATGATGTGAGATGAATTATAATAATTAAGATAATAAGGTTAATAAATAATTATAATAATTATAAATTAATTATAATAGAATATAATAACAATAATAATAAATAATATAAATTTTAAATAATTAATAATAAATAATAATAAATGGAAAATAATTGATTATACAAAACACTGAAGATAATAATAAGAAAATAAAAATATATCTAGAATAATAGTATGATTATATTGAATGAATGAGGGGATTATAATGAATTAAACTAATAATTAATTGAAAATAATATAAAATATGATAATAATATAGTAAAATAATAATAATAATAAATAATAACAATAAGATAATAAAGGTAATAATAATAATATAATAATTTAATAATGTTATATCATAAGAATATAATAATAAGTAATAATAATAATAATAACAATAATAATAATAACAATCCAGCTTCTTGGCAGTGGGGCTAAAATGCATCATGCCGCTCAAGTAAGAGTAGGAGGTAGGTGATAAAGCGTCGCCCGTCACACGTATCAACAAGGGGCGCATCCCCCAGGGCAGAACTAAATCTACCTCTTCCATTAGTCCAAAATCCGCCAGTCCACTAGGAACGGGATAGCTTCCCCACCCCTGGCCCTTGGCGGTTTCAACCATTTTTTGTACTAACAATCAAAAGAAAACAAGATATAAATGGACAAGAAAAAAGTATAAATGAGGTAAATGTACTGCTTTGCTATGCATTCGGGAAACATGCTTGGCAAAGTTATTTTGTGCATGTTTTTTTTTTTTTTGGTATTTCCATTGCTTTCAAAACTTCAATCACCCCTAGGTCCCCTGGTAGTGACCCCGGTGTTTTTTGATTTTTTAATTAGCAGATCTAAAAAAAATAAAAATAGTAATGACAGTAATAATAATAACAATATTAATTATATTAATAATAATAATAAAAGATAATGATAATGATAATAAGAAATGCAACGAATGAATAATAAAAATTACAATAGTATACACAAAAAAAATTGTTTTGGTAATTATCATAAAAATAATGCCTATTATCATCATTTATATTCTCTTAGCAAAAAATTGCATAGGGTAATTCAACAGGTGGTTGTCACATTGTCACAGCAACCTTGCACGGGATTTTTTTTTTTTTTTTTTTTTAGGCTGATTTCGCCGCTCTCTGTTAGTTTTACCAGCTGAGAGCTACCACTGCAGATCTCAGGCTTCTCTGTGAAGGTTTTACTCTCTTGGAAACGGCGAGTGAAGACACTGAACACCTTTTGCTTCGATATCCAAGGCGCTCTCAACATACAGCATGATCCCCTTTTCAACCGTACTTTGCGAACAACGCGTTTGACTCCTCGCTTTGAGAATGTAGTGCCTGCAATTTATTTATAGATGTTTATACGTTTCTATATCTAGGGTTGAGAACAATAAAGGCCAATATCCTCATAGGTAATGATGAGAAAAACGTTTTTGAGAATTTAGCAAATAAGTTTTTTTTCTGTGACTAATCAAACCTTGACTATTTTACACAAAGAAAAATAAAATATATACTTATATTTACTGTAGTGCTTTCAAAACAGACATTGTCAAAACGTATCCTTATTGATTGAATAATAAAAGTGCCGTTGACATTTCTATTTTTTCTACTATTTCTTTGGCAGTAATTCTATAATATATTCACAATTTCTGGTTATTCTCTTTAACTACAAAATCTATTCTATACTGACTTTAAGTAAAATATAGAGAAGTAAAAGTGGCCAACCTGAAGCTCTCGGTGTGTATTCAAAATGCAGGCATTTGAGGCAAGAATAACGTGTTGGGACATAGGATTTTCAGTGAATATGGATTTCGTGTCGCGTCCCTTAGCCACTCATGACATTGGCTTTTAAAATACTTATGAAAAACGAAAATTTCCAGCTCGGTAGTAAGCTAATTTCAAGATTGACGTTTTTTGACATTAACCCTTCTAGCTCTCGGCCCTAGATATATATAAACACACACACACACACACACACACACACACACACACACACACACACACACACACAACCACACACACACACACACACACCACACACAATCTTTGTTCCCGAGCTACCTGCTTTCATGTATTCTCAATATATTATTATTATTATTATTATTATTATTATTATTATTATTATTATTATTATTATATATATGTATATAAAATCACATTACATATACATGTATAATATGATATATACATACATATCTGTATATATATTATATTTATTATATATATATACGTATATATATATATATATATATATATAATTTATTATACATATATGTGTATATATTACATTATACATTATATATACACACACATGCATATTATACATTATTATACATCACACCACACCACACACACACAACACACACACCACACACAACCACACACACACACCACAACACAACACACACACCAACCACAACACACCATATATATATGTAATATATTATATATTGTATATATATATATATATATATATATATTATATATTATAGATATATATATTATATATTTTACATACCATTTCATTTATACATTATATTTTATAATATGTAATATATGGCCACCTAGCTCGCCTCCCTATGGACGAACCCTGCCCACCAGGTTGTTCTCTCTGCGAGACAACCCTGGGGTGGAGGGAGGGCCTTTGGGGGAAGTCCCCCAGGAATTAAAGGCTTTGGGCCTCGAGACCCTCCGGGGAACAAGGGGGGCCCCCGGGTGGGCCGGGGAAGGG
>NW_023646875.1:0-7477 GCF_015228065.2 Penaeus monodon
TTGGCACGCCGGAACCGCTTGAAGTCGCCCAAAAAATGCGATATCTTCCCCGGGGGCAATCGTCGCCACAGTGCGATTTTGGGGAGAAGCCTTTTCCATCGTTTTTAATAATGGGTTATACATTCATCCCAAATTTCCCCCATCCGGTGTCCCCAATCCGCGGGCTGAAGTCGAGGGAAGGGGCTATCTACCCCCTGGAGGGGGACATCGTGCGGCCCGACCAGTGTGGGTGAACCATCCCACGAGGGCCCGCTACAGGTCTTCTCACCCTGACAGGGCACCCCTAAATCCCAGGGGTTTCAACCCCGCTTTAGAGAGGAAACCCGCTCTCCCGCCCAAGGGACCGGAGTTCCAGGCCCTACCCGGAAAACCCGAGTTAAAGTTGGTGGTCACTCCGGGTGCACGCCCCTCGCTGCCCCGGACACACCCCAAAAAAAGGGGTTGGGATTGGACTCGTTCCCCTAGGAAAACGCCACACCAAAACTTCCCCTGTAAAGGAAATCGTGAAATGAACTTACTTTTGGAGAAGTCTTTTTTTTTCTCCAAAGCGATTTAGCTTTCTTAATCAAACGTTTTTTAGTTACTCATGTCATTTTAGTTTTACTGAAGAGAACAATATCGCAAATCTTAGATTTTTAGAGGGTAACAAGGCCCCTTTCTTTATTTATCTTTTTCCGGGCTTGAGGTTTGAGTCCCATTTTGCAAAATCTTCCCAATATTTACAGAAAACTCCTCACTCCCGTTTTTGAATAGCTTTAGTTTTGCTGGTATTTGTACGAGTACAGCTTTTGATGATAAAATGCCCACAGGGTTTTAAATTTAGTTTTTTTTTTCGTGAGAGTGGTGGGTTGTGAGAATTCACTGGGGGGAAGGCGCAGAGATACGAGTTTGAGGATTTTTCCCATTTTGTAAGAACGAAAGGAGCTATGGTCGGGTTTTAGTCCTTTTCTCTCTTTTTATGTAAAAATTATTTTTTGCTTTTTCCGGGGTTTCGGTTTTTCCTTTGTAAAGGATTTTTTAATTAAAAAGTTGGCAAATTTTCCCCTACTCCCTTGAGGTAAAAACAATTTCCGCCATGGTGTTTCCCTTTTTCTGTTTTAAGTCTTTTTTTTTTTTTTTTTATTTAGGACATCCTTTTCCCGTTTTGTTTCTTTTTGTAGCTTTTTCTTTTGGTTTGATAGACCCTTTTAAAATCTCCATATTTATGATTTCCTTCTTATTATGTCACTTTCCGCGGGTTCTTTTTTGCTACATTGATTTTTCCCTAGCCCTTTTTAGCTATTTCTGTGGTCCCTGAGAAAATTTTTTCTTTAAATTGAGTTTTAAATTTTCAAAACTTCTCTTTTTTTTTTTTTTCTTTTGTCCGTTTTAATATTTGCCCTTTTTGTCAATATTTGAACCCAACGTTTTTGATAAGCCCTTTATTTTTATCGAGGCTTGCGGCTTTGTTTGGTTTTTATTTCCCCTTTTCCAAGGCGGTTCCCTTTAATATGTCATGAACTGGCTGAGAATTTTGCTGAGAAGTAAAACGTTTGGGAAAGGGTTAAATTCTTTTGCTCGGCTCAGGAAGCATATTTCCGTATTTTGTTCCCTTTCCCCTAGTGAAATTTAAATTTTGGCCTCTGACCATTCTTTTGGCACTGCCGCACTTCTTTTTTTTTTACTATACACCCCTTTTAAATTTGAAGTCAATTTCTTTTTGAAGCAGAGCGACCCCATGTCCATTCCGCTCGCTTTTTTCAAAGTAAAAATTAATAACGCGTCACGGCCTTGCAGAAATTGCATTTTTCCCCTTCATTTAAGGCCCATTCCATGGGTCCCCATATACGGTTTCCTTCGGCTTTTCCCTTATTTTTGGATTAAATTCCCATAATATTATGAAAGGGTTTTTTCTTGCTGGCTAAATGATCATCTTTATAGAAGATTCTTTTTTTATCACTGTGGCTGAGGTTTGGGCATAGACTTGAAAAACTTTTGGTTGTTTATTTTTTAGTTGTTGTTTCAAACCCCTCTTTTGTTTATATACGACTTCCACAATAGTCTTTTTTAAAGTATGTCCTAAAACCCCCCCAATTCCCGTTTGCTACCTGGGGTTACCTCTCCGTAGAGATGTGTCCATCATTTTGATTTTCTAGGGCCCGTGGGTCTTTGTCCGTGCGAAAAGTGTTAAATAAGGGACCTGGGCAAAACAAGCAGGGCGTGAGGGAGGAGGGAAAACCAAAATTTTTTGCCCTGTTTAAGCGTATCGGTCTGGACATGTGGTTTCCCCCCCATGTGCCATAGAAAAGTGTTAAAAAACTTTTGGGAAAAAAAGGGAAAAACTGTATTTTTTGTTTATTTGGGCCCCTGCCCCCCATTTGGCTTTTCCCCCCTTGGTTTCTGGACGCGTGGGTCGGTCCCTTTTGGATTTTTTCGGGTTTTTCGCCCCTGTGGTAGATGCGTCTGCCTAGCCTCCCTTGGGGCAGAGAGAAGAGGCGGTGGGCGTAAAAAATGGTGCAGGAGGGGATTTGTATATTTAATCAGTGAGATCCCCGATTTATCTGTCGCCCAAAGATGGCGGCAGCCATGGGGGAGAGGAGGCTATGACGAGGCAGGCATGGGGAGGTGAACCCGAGCCAGATGGACCTGATCCTCCCCATGGGCCCGGTATGAGGGAGGAAATGGCAAAAAGGGGCAGAAGAGCAGG
Organism: Penaeus monodon; assembly: GCF_015228065.2. Classification (NCBI taxonomy): domain Eukaryota; kingdom Metazoa; phylum Arthropoda; class Malacostraca; order Decapoda; family Penaeidae; genus Penaeus; species Penaeus monodon. The sequence goes on from NW_023646875.1 coordinate 2,687, forward strand.
CACAGAGGGACACAGCAGGGCCCCACTGCAGAAGGGAAAGGAAGGAACGTTCTGCGATTGTGGGGTACAGAGCAATTTTGCATTGTGAAAGGGAAATCCAGTACACCGACAAGGCCTTTAAACAGCATGAAGAGTGAACTGATGGAGGAGGTGCAGACTCTAAAGGGGAAGGTTGGGGCCCGGGGGAGGAAGGAAGGGGGAAAGGGGGCGTCACGAGGTTGAACGTTCAAGCAAGAAGGAGAGAGGTTGGCAACAGATGCCAGAGTTAGTTTTCCCGGGTTTGCCTGGGGTCCGTGGAGGAAACCCCCCGGGCCCCGCAGGTCTGTCGGACCCGTGGTCGCTGAGAAGGGGGGACCCTCGGAACCGCCCTTGGGTAATGGGGGAAATCAGACCCGGTAAACCCGCCCTTTCCCCTCCCCCTTTTTTTCCCCCCCCCCGGTCGTGTTAGGCACGGCCGGTTCCCCCCGCACCCCCCGGCCTCCAGACTTCTGTGAAGCGTAAGCAGCTGAGACGATGGGAAGGTGGGAGGCATATGCGCCCTTTTTGAAAATACGGATTGCCCGGGCGGAGGGGAAGAGAGGCCCCTGCAGTGGTAACACGCAAAGGGGGCCCCCGCGGTGGAAGTGGGGGATCTCCCCGATCCCAACATGCCTCTTACACAGCGTGGCGGAGGTTTTAAAACCCCGTTTCGGGCACCACGCCAGGCGAGGTAATGGGCCCGTTTGAAGAAGTGGACTCGGAGCGTGGGAGTACTGCCCAGCGGGCGCAGATATGGGGGCGCTGGAAAGGAGGTCGTACCCTGCGGCTGGGAAGAAATCAGGGGTCCGGGCCCCCGCGTTTTTTTGTGACGCTTTGCAGGACCAGCGCTTCAAATCTACGTCAAGGGGCACCCCTGAGGACCTCAGGTGGCGCGCGGGGGCCTTTGGGATTTCGAGGCCCCCCAAGGGGAACCAGTGCCGGGGCCCAAGTCCCCGCCGTGACCTCCGGGGCCAAAAGGCAAAAGTGGAGAAGGTAGCATTGAGGAAGGTGACCCCCGAGCATTTCCAAGGTTTGTTTTGGGGGGTGCGGAGAGGTAGGCACGAGTAATCTGTCAGGGAGGGGAAAACTCTCCTCTCAAGCGGACGGATTTGATCCCTTTCCAGCAGTGGAAAGGACGTGGTGGGTAGGTCACCCCCAGTGCATGTCCAAGGCAAAGGGTGTACAGGGGAAAAACTCGGAGGGGGGGGCCAAACCCAGCGCCCTTTGGTTCCCGGGCCCCGACTGGGAAGCTGCCGTCGAACCAGCACGATGCAGGTGGAGGGCAATGATGGGAACCCATGCCGCTGACGGGACACGGGGCTGAGAAACCCTAGTGCGGCCGATATTTTGGCCACTAGAAATTTTAGACGCACCACGAGATTTGGTGGTGCACGGGGATTGGGGCCCGTCAAGGGGCCAGGGGGAGGCTCGTTTTGGGCGGGGCAGCACGGTGAGCGCTCCCGGGTATTCCCCGTCGGACGAGCATGCTTGCGGGCCTTGACTACCTGACGCAGAGAAAGGGCGGTGTCAAACCTTCGAGGGAAAGTGGGAGGGTGCTGGTGAAGATGTGCCCGCTTCTAGAACTGGTGCGCAGGGTAGTTACAGCTGAGCGACTGCACCCTTTCCTCCAGGACAGAGCTAGAAACCCCTGCGACTATCAAGAGTGATGCGGGGAGTAGAGGGCCCCGGGAGCCCATTCAAAACCCGAGCTGGCGAGGGTAGGGTTGGCGGGCCTTTTTGGACCGGGAAGGGGGTTGTTACAGTGTGGTAGCTAATTCTCGTAAGGGCCCCAAAAGGGGCCCTGGGGAAAATGGGGACTTTTGAGGAAGGGAGCATCCAGAAGAGTGTGGGGAGCAAGGAGTTGGGTTTCCGACTTCCCCGGGACTTTGGCGCACGAAGCGCCCAACCCGGCGGGGGTGCACCGACGAGTTCGTGGCGAGCTCAATGTACGCCATGCCTAGGAGACCCATGACCGGGCTGAGGGAAGTGAGGTACAACTAGGTGACGGGTGTGGCTGCATAACCCGCTTGGAAACGAGGGGTCTCGCCGAAACTACGAACCCCCGGGAAGGGGCCCTACACAGTTGGGGGCCCCTCTGATGTCCCCACGAAACCAGAGGGCGAAAAAAACCGTCGTTTCCACGTGGGGCCGGCCCCGTGGCGTTTTTCAGGGGCCCGGAAACTACTCCTGGGGCCCGGTGAAAAAAGAAGATGAAGTTAGCCCCAGTAGCGGCGAGAGGACTGGCAGACGCTGCGAGATGGGACGAGCATTTTGGGCGGTGAGGGCGAGCAGCAGACGTCAATGGGACCCTGAGCCAGGTCTTGGGACAGGAGATACCCCTTGGGGCCCCTGCCAATCTACCCGCCACACCCTCCAGGCGACCCCCAAAGAGAGCGAAGAAAGCCGCGTGGATGAAAATTTTGGTTTCTGGAACTGATTTTTTTTAAATTTTCTGTGTTTGTTTAGGTTTAATATGCAGAGCAGAGGGCGTTGCTTGATAGGGGGGGTAGTGCTTTCTAGTGGGCTTTGTCCTGTGGAAACATGTGTTAAAAATGAAGGGACCGGCAAAAGAGCAGCGGCTGGAGCGGGGGAGGGGGAACAAGCAAGAGGGCGCGATTTGGGGGGCCTGTGAAAACCCATGTGTGCCTTTTTACCGATAAACTTTTTGTTGCCCGTTTAAAACGTATGTGCCGTTGGGGCATGCGGTTTCCCCCTGTATTTGCTATAGAAAAGTGTAAGGGGGAAAAAACTTGTGTAAAAGAAAAACGTCATTTTTTGTTTTGTTTTTGCCCCCCCTCGCCCTTTTGGCGTTTCCTCTCGTGGGGTTTGGGGCGCGTGGTGTCGTACCTCTTGGAGCGTTCAGTGTCCGACCCCGTGGATAGCCGCCGTCTGCCTAGCTGCCCTTTGGGGGCAGAGAAAGAGGTGGGCGGCGTAAAAAGATTTTTGTTCTTTCCCCATTCTTTTAATTCACAGAGTCCTATAAAAACCCCCCTTGAAAAGGGGTTCCCGAAGTAATGATAACAAACCCGGGTTCATTCTCTTTTTCCTTTTTTTATATTGCCCAAAGGGAGTAAGTGGGGCAATGTTTTTAATTGAAAATTTTAAGCACCTTCAGCTCCCAAGTATCCCGGGCCCGTCTGTAGGATTATGAAAAGCATTTTCAGGTTACACCAAGTAACTCCGTAAGCATGGCTTGAGTACAGAGGTGATATATGGTGTTTTATTTTAACGTATTTTATTTATGTGTATTTCACCCAGGCAGACATGTTGTCACCCGCCCAAAACTTCAGTATGTCAAAGGACCCTCCTGATCGGCCTCCGGTTTTATACCCGGAGGACCCCTTTGGGGCCAGTCAGAAAAAGGGTTTATATTCTGTATCAAGCGGCATTGCATTTTTGCACAGTAAAAAACCAAAAACAAACGTGAACCAAAAATGAAAAGGGAAAACAGACAAAAGAAATTAAATTTAAAATAAATGTTTGTGTTGTCGAGTTCTCATTGACGAATAAGATCCCAAATTAAGGCCCTTTCCCCTTAACTGGGGAACTTCATCCGTAATTAAAAAAAAACATGCATTTAAAATTTTGGATCCTTAATATCCATTTTGGTTAATTTTTGTCTGATGAAGAACTATGAAGAGGCGAAACGTTTCAATTGAGTTTTTATTCTTTTGTGGTTTTTTTCTTTTTTACACACCACACCATTTATATGAATACAAACACAGTAATGTGTACATGAAGATGAAAGGGAAAAAAAACCTATATGTATACACACATAATGAGATATTTAATTATGTGTACACACACACACACACAACACACACCCCACACACAAACACACACACCACACCACACACCACACCATATATCTATATATTAATAAAATATATAAAAATTTTTTTTTTTTTTTATAATTTTATATTTTAATATATATTTATATAAAATGAAAATTTGGGGCATGGATGATTTGGGGCCGGGACTATGGGGCGAACGGCTTTTTCGATGCCGGCCTGGGTGCCCAATCGAAAAAATCTCCAAAAGGAGTTTCCAACTCGGTGAACTTGGTGCAACCGATGGGCCATCCTGAGTGGCCCCCATCTTTCCCCCTAAAAACTGAACATGATTAGAAAGATTTGATTTAAAATTTTATTTCATTACACTTTTGGCAGTTCGTTTTGGGATGAATTTTTCAAGTTTGGGTAATTTCCCTCAGACACTTTCACAGAGCCTGAGCTGTGTTTCTAATACTTTTGGCACACTCTTAAAAAAGGCTTGACTCATTAATCAGAACTTTTATAAACCCCTTTTATTTTTGAGAAGTTTAAGCAAAACCCCCCAACATAATATGTTCTCCCCTTTTTTAAGAGGTCTCACATTGATAACCCCTTCACTTCCTGGGGTTTTTTTGGGCCCAAGTTTTTTAAAAGTCTTCTATCCCAAATATAAGAAAGGATCTTTTTCTGCGTGCCCGTAAAAAAAAAATTGATTTTGTCTCCAAGTAACTAAGGCCGACATGTCTAATTTTTAAGTGAAAATTTTTGAAGGAGTCTAGAAAAATCATGTTTTTTTTGATTCCACTTATATGTAAATTTGAAGCCATTAGGTTTTCCCTTGGGGCAGTAGGTGTCTGAATATATTGCTGAAAAAAAAACCATCAAACCCTTCACGCATAAATTTTTCCCTTTTTTGACGTCTGTCACGTAAGACTGATTTATTTATTTATTCAAAAATTTTCTGCCCCCTTAAACAAAGTCATTAGGGCGAATACTTTTT